>NC_056728.1:1634212904-1634367904 GCF_019279795.1 Protopterus annectens | reverse complement strand
CTTGCTACAGATCCCCCACCATGCCCCAGGATTTCTACTCCTCATTTCTTGATGCACTGGAAAATATTAGGTACAGCGCAACACCGTCATAATGGGTGATTTCAACTACCCCACCATTAACTTGGAAAGCTATTCATGTACCAACTCTTTTGCTCAACGTTTTCTGGAATTCATAAATTTCAGCACTTTGGATCAACTTATCCACTCCCCCACCTGGGGCAGCAATATCCTAGACCTGGTTATTACCAACATGGGTGACCGGTGATCTATACCAGCGGTCAATTCCTCGTTGGTCAGATCCAACCACAAGCTAATAACCCTAGACATCCACATCCTGCCCCACCCCCATTAGGGAAACCACCGTAAAAAATTTCTCCAAAGCCAACTTCATGCTTCTTAAGACAGAAGTGACAAACTTCACGACACCCATGCAGACGGACAAAAGAGGTACGACTGTTGAATCCTACACAAATACACTTTATAAGCACTTATATGAGTGCACAGATCATGCTATCCCTAATAGGACCAAGATGCTATCCTCCAAAAAAAGGAAGCCAATCTGGTGGTCCACTGCCATAAACAAACTCAACAACAGAAGAAAGAAAGAAACTGTTGCAAAAAAGAGTAAAATCCCATGATTGGAGGAACTCCTTGTTCAGCCTTAGTAAGAAGCTGAGATCCCCTTATAAAATCCTCCAAAGCTAGTTACGAAAACAAAATCACCATTGATTCTAAAAACAACCACAAATCGTTCTATAGCTATGTCAAGAATCTCAATGGCAACACTCAGATCTGTTCTGAGTTACAGCATAATGGCACTAAATATACAGAACTAACTGATATTGCCAACATCCTGGCAGATAGGTTCAGTGCTAACTTTACCCCTCTCTCACCCCCTAAAGGGCCCATCTCTATACTGGAAGAATGCAAAGTTCATGTAATCAAGACTACAGAGGTAAAAAACACTATCCAAAGCCAAGAACACAGCATCCATGGGACCTGACAACATCCCAGGCTGCATGAAGGCTTGGTCATCTGAAAGGGTACTTTTAAATGTAGAATCTTACTTGATATATTTTCTTTTCTTACCAAAGTATGACTGACATTGTCTTTTTACCCATGTTCTATATCTTTTACCTGGAGTGGTTTTATTAATTCTTGTTATATTACTATGCTCAGCATACATGATGTAACCTGTTTTGTGTATTATGCTGGATGTACTGTATTTGTATAACTTGATGTTGGAGCTTTTCTCCCCGGGCCTCCACTGAAAATGGACCTGGTCCAGTCGGAATTTCCCGGTTAACAAATGTAAAATAAAATAAATAAATAAAACTACAGAATGAACTGGCATCCCACCTAAGGACCATGTTCAATCATAGCCTCACCTCAGGCTTTATGCCCACTGAATGGTGCACAGCGACGGTTATCCCACTCCACAAAAGGGGAGCCATCACGGACCCCGGGAACTACTGCCCCATTAGCCTCATGAGCCTGGTCTGCAAGGCCATGCAACATATCATCATGGAACTTATAAACAAAGGCATTGGTAATCTCCAAACTCTGGACCCCACCCAGTTTGGGTTTGTAAAAGGCAGATCATGTCTCCTAAGCCTGATAGACTTCTTTGAAGCAGTCACCAAAGCCATAGACAAGGGCAAGGTGGTTCACACAGCCTATCTAGATCTCGCCAAGGCTTTTGACACCATTCCCCACTCTGGAATTATAGATAAACTCACTAAACTAGGTATAAATCCCTGTGTCACAAGATGGGTTGCCAACTGGCTCACTGACATAACCCACACTGTGAAAGTAGCAGACTCCAAATATGACTTCAGACCAGTGACAAGTGGAGTACCACAGGGTTCACTCCTGGGTCCTTTCCTGTTTGGTATCTACTTTTCTGAAGTACAGGCTAACACAGAAGGTCTTTGGCTAATGACCACAGATGACTGCAAACTAGGAGCCATAATTGAAACTCCTAACAATGTGGACATCCTACAAAAGGCCCTCACTGAGACAGATGCCTGGTGTCAAAGCCATGGCCTCAAGCTCAATGCCAAAAAGTGCATTGTCATCCCCTTTGGTAAAAACTCTGTACCCATAAGCTACCACATAGGTGGTAGTCTACTTAACACCAAAAGTGTGATAAGAGACCTTGGGACACAGGTGGACAGTATTCTCTCCTTTGATAATCACATCGCCACAGTAGTCAGGAAATCCTTATAAGTGGCACACCTCATCACAAAAAGTTTATCATCCAGGAAAAAAGAAGTCATTGTTCCCATCTACTCATCACTCATTAGACCCATTATAGAGTACAATGCCCCCTTTGGTATGTACCTCACAAGACATCTACAGCAACTAGAAAGGCCGCAGAAATACCTCACAAAGAGGATTACTGGCCTCAAACAGATGCCCTACGCAGACTGGCTCAAACTCCGTCGCATATCGCCTACTCAGAGGTGATCTCTGCCTAACATACAAAGCTGTGTCAAACCCAGAGCTGTTGGACATGCTCCACTTAAAGAAATCCCAATCCCTCTGAGCTACATGCTCTAGGGACCTAAACCTTGTCACCACAATAAACAGAACATGCTGGAGGGATATTTTCCTGTCACAGAGACTTCCCATACTCTGGAACAAACTACCTATCTATATCAAACAAAGCTCCTCATTAGCACTCTTCAAGAAAAATCTTGATGATTGGATGGGAAATAAGAAATTCACCCCAGGGATCACTTATGTGGCTCTGCTCGACAGGGACACAGGAAAATCATTTTCTTGGGTGGCAAAAGCCAGGGTACCTTTTTGGCTAGGCTTATATAGGCCCTATGGCCAATAGCCTAGTACCTACCTATGAACAATTCCTCCCCTAGTGCATGACTTTGGGATATGGGAAGAAAACAGAGCAAACCTCCACAAACATAGGAATTTATATCCAAACTCTGCATAGAAGGCACCTTCCAGCTGAAAATTCATTTGGAAGACATGCCGCTATAAGGTGACAGTGCCACTCACTGCACCACTATGCAATCTGTCCACTTACATATTCCAGAGTTTATCACAGCCTCTCATCAAGTTGCCACCTAGAGCTGTAGAAGTTATACCTCTGTATAAAGTGAGGAAGACAGAAAATTTGAATTTTGAGTGCTTAGGAGTGAAAATAAGGTAAAAAAACAGCCTTATTAGAAATCCCAGTGGAAAATGCATTAGACCCATCTAAATATTCTAATTTTTGTTTTCCTGATTAGCACAAGTTAATCTAGCACTGTTTTATATTTAATATCTGTTTTTTTGTAAAGCACCAACCATGTCTATGTTTTCTGAATTTATGAGATTGAGACACTTGCCATGGGCCATACATCTCTCCATGTTTTTGCATCTTGTCATTTTGAATTGTGTAACCTCTTGTGATACTCAGGTTTGATCTGCCAATAATTTGCTGCAAATATGTACTTTTTTATAGCTGGGAAACCACAGAGCTATATATATATATATATATATATATATATATATATATATATATATATATATATATATATATACATATATATATATATATATATATATATCTACACACACACACACACACACACATATATATATATCTATATATATCTATATCTCTATATATATATATATATATATATATATATATATATATATGGTATACATTCATTTTCTCGAAATGCAGTTCAGCAGTTGTACGGTTATGCGACTTTAAATGTCGAATCATGACACTCCAAACATACTGAGATTTCAAAAATGGTAATCTCGAAAACGAGATTCAACCATTTTCGAAATCGAAATATTTACATACAGTGTTATGTAGGGGGGCAAGCCCTCCTGCACTGCCCCACCTCACTTTAATACACAAACTCCGAGATCGTAGTACAGTGAGGTAAAGGAGTCATTTCCTGATCCCCGATATAGTGTTCTGCACCCAAAATGCCGACTTCAAATGACTGAATGCCAATGTACATTCGCTCATTTGAAATTTGCACCTTTTTTTTCGGCATTCAGGAAATCTGGAGGTTGTACTTTCGCACTTTTGCAACTCGTACAACCTCCGTATGAGGAAATTAATGTATACTATATATATATATATATATATATATATATATATATATATATATGTATATATGTATATATATATTGGTCTACTTTGAGTAACTGAAAACTCATTTCACTGAATTTCAATTCACCTTCAAAAAATCGCTGAAAACTCATTTCACTGAATCACATTTCACTGAATGTAAGTACTGTTGGGCATATAAAACGTATATTCTCTTTTCCCCACAGTAGTGCAATCCTGGAGTTAGTATATATAGTTGGGGGTGTGTGGGGGGCATAGCCCTCCACCTACTTAGCTTTTATATTTATGAATCTCATTTCACTGAACAGTTTTATTATTTATTATTTATTACATTTGTTGACCAGGTATGTCCGACTGGGCCAGAGGCTCATTTTCAGCAGAGACATGGGGAGAAAAGCTTCACAGTACTATAAACATCAAACAAAAATGTAGTAATGGCACACATTAGTATAACAGAGTTATTTACAGCATCAAGATACAGTACAATGCAAGGTCCTGTACATATTGAAGACCCAGGGAGAAAGCTGTACAATAGTGCAATACAATCAAGAAGCAGTAAATATAATACAATTAGTAGAACTGTACAATTACACTTGCAGTAACAGCCAAGTTGCAGGAGATATAATACAATTTGTAAAACTCTACAGTTACTGTACAGATGAGCAAAACACTAGACAGAATGTAGGATACATTTAGAAGGTAAGGTGAGAGAGGTAGTACAGGAGTGGGGAAATAGATTAGCCTGAGGAGTGGCAGGAGCGCAGCCAGTGTTTTCTAAAATGTTAATTTAAGAGTGATTTGAATTGGTCATGTAATGGATTTTTTGTTATTGTGTCTAGAAGGGTGTTCCAGACTTTGGCTATTTTCTTTAAATAGAGGGAGTTGGTTGTGGGAATTGGATACTTTTAGTAGGGGTTTGTTGGAGGATCCGAGGTATCTGCTATTAGTATTAGGTCAAACTAAAGAGGAGATGGCAGGGCAGTTGTTGGGATGGTAGATTATATTAAGGATAGCTGATTGAGAGATAGAAGATTGGGGAGCTCTAGCCAGTTTAATATTGAAAGAGCTGAGCAGTGGTGGGATCAGTGTGGGTGATTAGTGGAAAATTTAGCAATCTTATTGTAACATGATTCTAGATTGTTGAGGTCAGATTTTCGAAGGTTAGTAAATATGAGAGAGCCATAGAGAAGGGTAGATAGAAGGTATGCGTGAGCAGTGGATAGCCTGGCCTTGGGAGTTAGAAATGGTTTGGCCCTATAAAGGGTACTAGTTTGATGTGGACTTTTTTGATGTTTTGGGCAATATGTATATCGAATTTGAAGTTGTCATCTGTGGTAACACCTAAAAGTTTAGTATGGTTAGTGGGGGTGATATTGGTACCGTTTGCAGAGATGATTGATAGAGGGGGTGGGAAAGTCTTATTTTTTTTGTTACTGAAATCTATGATTTTGGTTGTGTTGGGATTTAAAATAAGTTGGTGTTGGGAGAGGTAGGATTCAGTGTCCTGGAAAGAAGATTGCATTTTTAGTTGGAGTTCTTGGGATGAGGGGGCTGAACAGATAAGGGTAGCATTATCTGCATACTGTACTATGGAGGCATGTTGAGTTGCTGTACTGAGGTTGTTTGTGAATATGATGAAGAGAAGTGGACCGAGAATGGACCCTACACCCACAGAGATGGTGAGTAGGGGGGGGAGATAGTTTTCCCACTTTGTAGCCTGTTGACAGTTGGAAAGATAGCTATGGAACTGTGTTAGTGAGGATAAACTAAGGTCGTAGGAAGATAGTTTATTTAGTAGAATCTGGTGGGATACGGTATCGAAGGCTTTAGACATGTCAAGGAACATATAAGAGACATGTAGGCCTTTGTTCATGAGATGGTGTATGGTATTAGTGAAAGTTAGGAGGGCTGGTACTGTGATTAGGTCTGAAAGCTGGTACTGTGATTAGGTCTGAAACCATGCTGAGAGTTAGAAAGAAGGTTATTGTTAAGGAAGTAGTTTATGAGCTGGTAGTGGATGCATTTTTCTAACATTTTTCCGAGGGGAAAAGTATGGCTATGGTACGATAGTTGGTTAGTTATCTGGAGGGGCCACCTTACTGGAGCGGTATAATATGAGCTATTTTCCATATGACTGGGACATATTGTTCTTTAATAGAGCAATTGATCAGGATTGAAATGGGGTATGCAATTGAAGGGGCTGCAAGTTTCCGAAATTCATTAGGGAGTTTATTTGCAGCTGTGCAGTATGGTTTGAGTTTGGACAATAGAGTTTTCTTGTACTTAGTTTGTATGGGTAAGAAAGAAAAGGGGCTGTGATTGTCTATGGTTGGGGTGGGGACAGTGAGTGGCTGGGTTGGTTGGTTGTGTAGAAGGGAGTTGACGGTGTTGAAGAAGTGGGTGTTGAATTGAGTTGAGACAGAGACAGGATCGTTTGAGGTAACAGGAGGGGGGGGGGGGGTAGAGCTACGTCCTGGGTTTACAAGTTGGTTGATGGAAAGCCAGAATTTTTTAAGGTTGTTTTGTTGACAGGATAGGAAGTATACTTGTTTGTCTCTTTTTATTTGATTTTTAGTTTTTTTGGATGTATGATAAGCTGACCAGGCTTTGTTTCTACATCTAATTAGTAGTTTAGTTTCTTTGGTTAGCCATGGGAGGCGCTTGGTCTTAGTACAAACTTTTTTGGTAGGGGATAGATTATTAAGAACTGTGAGAAAGGTTTCGTTGAAGTACTAAACAAAGTCATCTAATTTTAGCTGCTTAAGTGGGGACCAGTTACATTGTTGTAGTAGAAGGTTAAAAGTAGTGGGGGAGACATTTTTCTTGGAAGTGATGTATTTGTAGAGGATGTTGCTTTGGGTATACACATGTTTCCTATAAAGAAAGGTTGGATAGTGGTCACTGAGGGAGTCAGGTAGGCATCTGGCTAAGAAGCCTAGGTTTGGTTGTGCGACTTTAGGTTGGTTTAGTTAGGATCCAGTCTAATGTTGACCACTTATTAGAGCATTTGTCAACACGAGTTGGTTGGTTAAGTCAGTAGAACATCAACACTCTGGTGATCCTGGGGAAGTTCAGAGGTATACTGTGTGCCATGATGTTAAGCTTCAGCCCCAATATAGTAGGGACACTCCTTGTTTAGTAGTTGAAGATGCTATGTTGTCAACTTCTTTAGATACTGTCCACAGCATTCCTACCAGAAAAGCCCTTTTATAAGAAATAGGTGGGGTAAAAACACGAGGTAATATTATGGAATTGTCATCCGAATTAACACTGCAGAATATTGATGGTAATAATTTCCCCCTTAAAGCAGGCACATTTGTACACAAATGTATGTGTGATGCTTCCACAGATAATACAGTGTTGGTCTTTACAACTGTTAATAATCTTTTTAGTGTGAGCATGGCTACCATCTGGATGATGGAAGGCACTTTTTTCCATAAAGGTGCAACTTGCCTTCAACTATATAGTGTACATGGTCTAGTAAAATATGGGTCCTACAGTAAGGCTGTGCCATTGCTATTTGTACTCATGAGTAAGAAGTCACTGAAATCATACAATTTTCTATGGCATTGTGTGTTCCACTTGTTGTCTGCACATGGCTTTGAAGGCAAAGCCTGTTATATTTTGTGTGACTTCGAGATTGCAGCTGTAAAGAGTATAAGATTGAATATCCCAGGTGCACTGTCAAAGGGATGTTTGTTTCATCTCGGCCAAAATCTTTGGTGAAAAGTGCAGTCATTAGGATTAGCATCTGACTATAACTCTGACATGAGGTTTTAAACATCTTTGAAGTGTTTAGTTGCACTAATCTTTTTGAAAGAGTTTGAGGTTGTTAACACATTCCAACAATGTAAGGACATATTCCCAAGCAAAGGACATGAATTACTGAAATATTTCTCCGACTGGTGCGTGCATGGAAGACTTAAAAGTTTAATACTCGAACAGCTATGTCATTCTGATTTCCACTTCTATTTCCAATATCTTTTTGGAACATATCTGACTTGAATGAATTTTTTTGCCACATACTCAGAATTCAGTGGAGGCATGGCATAGGCGGTTGAAATGTCTATTGGAATGTTGGGCTACTGATTTATCTATGTTCATGTGTGCACTGGCTAGGAAACAGGATAGGGTAGATGAACTCCATGTTAGGATGGCTACCAGATTTCCCTCCTCACCAAAGAAGAGGAAGCTGCAACAAAGACACGTACAATTTCAGACTGTGCTGATGAATAAGGAAGCATATACCACACCTAAATTTATACATGCAATAGCAAAGCTACTGAGGATGTAAGTCAGAGGCAGTAGTGAATTATAGCTAAACTCACTAAACTAGGTATAAATCCCTACGTCACAAGATGGGTTGCCATCTGGCTCACTGACAGAACCCACACTGTAAAAGTTGCAGACTCCAAATCTGACCTCAAAGCAGTGACAAGTGGAGTACCACAGGGTTCCATCCTGGGACCTCTCCTGTTTGGTATCTACTTCTCTGAAGTACAGGCTAACACAGAAGGCCTCTGGCTAATGAAGTTGTAAATTAGGAGCCATAGTCAAGTCCCGAAATGATGTGGACATCCTACAGAAGGGCCTCGCTGAGACAGATGCCTGGAGTCAGAGCCATGGCCTCAAGTTCATTGCCAAAAAGTGCAGTGTCATCCCCTTTGGTAAAAACTCTGTACCCATGAACTACCACATAGGCAGCAATCTACTTAACACTGAATGTGTGATAAGAGACCTTGGGACCCAGGTGGATAGTCACATCACCACAGTAGTCAGGAAGTACTTCTACATGGCACACCTCATCATAAAAGGGTTCTCATCCAGGAAAAAAGCGGTCATTGTTCCCCTCTACTCGACACTCATTAGACCCATTATAGAGTATAACGCCCCTTTTGGGATGTACATCACAAGACATCTGCAGCAGCTGGAAAGGCCACAGAAGTACTTCACAAAGAGGATTACTGGCATCAAACAAATGCCCTACACTGACCTCCTCAAAAAACTCCAGCTTTACTCTGTAGCATATCGCCTACTCCGAGGTGATCTCTGCCTAACATATAAAGCTATGTCAAACCCAGAGCTGTTGGACATGCTACACCTAAAGAAATCCCAATCCCTCTGAGCTACATGCTCTAGAGACCTAAACCTTGTCACCACAATAAACAGGACATGCTGGAGGGATAGATTTCTGTCCCAGAGACTTTCAATACTCTGGAACAGGCTACCCATCTATGTCAAGCAAAATTCTTCATTAGCACTCTTCAAGAAAAATCTTGATGAGTGGATGGGAAATAGGAAATACACCCCGGGGATCACTTCTGTGTCTCTGCTCGAAAGTGGCACAAGAAAATAACTTTCCTAGGTGGCGTAAGCCAGGGAACCTTGTTGGCTAGGCTTACGTAGGCCCTTGGGCCGATAGCCTAGTACCTACCTATGAACCTATGAAGCAACTGAAGATGTAAGTCACTTAAAAGTTGTTGTCAGTATTCAGTCTGCTGTTAATGCATGACATTCAGTTGCTATTACTGCACTGATTTGCTATACACCCTTTAGTGGACTTGTGTACTTTTGCGTGATACATAATTCGGTAGTGATAGTGACAGGGGAGTCGACAGATATACTAACGATTGTATGTGCCCAACAGGAGTGTACAGATAGATAATGGTTGTCATGGTGACGGAAAAGTTGTATGATGTGTTTCCACTTTGGTACAGTATATTTGGACTGGAATTCGTTTAGGATGGTGATGTCTGCGTCTGATTACTTTATTATAAGTTTACGTATTTTATGCTACTGTTGCTGCTGTTTATTTTACAATTTATGTAAGTAGAATACTCATTTGGGATTTTAACTATGATATACGTATATGGGATTTTGAGAATTGTGTGCCATACTTGTCTTTTGTGTCAGTCATTTGGGAGTCGGCAATTTGATTGTCAGACATGAATGTCAGTCATATGAAGAGTCAGTGTATTGCATTGTCGATGATCTGGTCTTGGTAAAATGGGTGTCGGTGATATGGCTGTTCCACATATGTATATGCACACATGTATATAGTTGCAAGAGTTTATACAAAAATGTTGTTAGACTTTCTTTGTCATGTTGCTTGGCTTGCACCTTATTATTAACTTTTAGGAGAAGTTATAGCAAATAAATGCAATGAATATAGGTAAGTGATTAACTTCAACTGTTTACTGTACTGTGTTTTCTCATTCATTTGGTATGGTTTGTTTACTCTCTATGAATTTGTCTTTGTGAGTCACAAGAGTAGATTAGATTTAAGATACACTCTAATATCTTTGTTGAAACAATTGTATAACTGTTTACCTATAAATTATACAACAGAAACTGGCCTAACAGTATCATCTGTGTTAGTCATGTTTTCTGTAGAGTAATATGCGTCCATCAGATGCATTACAGTTTCTGGTTTCCTGATTCTTTTGACCTGCTTCTCAAATAACAGTATGACAAATATCCCATTTATACACCCAGCTAAGCACACAGACAACCTAATGAATGTATCTGTCAGTATATGCATTCAGTAGCACCTGCTGTCTCACCAACCTTGTTTAGCAAGTAGCTGTAAAGGAAATTATGTCAGCTTCTTTCCAGTTTCACTTGCTCTGTACTCATTTAAAACTTCCACATTTTTGGATTCACTGTCACTATGCTAAAATTCCCAATTGTGTAATTCTGTACTATCCTTGATGGGCTATTTCCCTTCTATCACTTGCAATGTAAATTAATTTGCTTTATTAATGCGATAAGATCTACTGGATGAAACTGCTTCTTTGTTAGTGTGACTTGGAAGTGTTGTTCTGTTTAAGACTTGCTCAGACTTGTACACTTTTTTAAATGGAGTTTTGGGGAGTTTAACTTTTAGTTCTGTAGTATTTCTCCCATCTGTATGTTACTCCCTTAAGTCACTAAGCCAAACAGCCAGCTGTCAGTTGGTTCACTTTATAATGCTCCATGTATTGTCTATTGTTGCTACAGTCTTCATTCCGTGCTGTTTTCTTCAGAAGTTTCTTTATTTGTCAAATATACCATTTGCTTGAGTCAAAGACTTCATTCCATGATTGATTTCAAGTTCTGTGTGACTTACTGTAATATTGCTGATAAATAACTGAATGTCATAGTCCACCACCCTCAACTTGTGCACATGAGGATAGACTTTTTTGTTAGATTCTTACCCATGATGGATTTTCTTGTAGTTAACTGCATGGATTACAGAGGATGGGAAAGTGTGCATAACTGTAAAAGTGCTGACTCAAAATATTAAATGGTTCGTGATTTCAAGAGCATGGAAGAAAAGGTCAGAATAGTTATAAGTCTTTGAAAATCAATATTCACTGTACAGCCTGCGTACATTTCTCCCATCTTAAGTTCAAAGGAGAATACTTGGTTAAGTGTCCTGAAGTACCATTTTAAGCATAGCTAATAACCCAAGGTCAGAATCAAAACTTGTACCTTGTGTCTATAAGTTAAAGACATTATCCATTATACCAAACCAATTTCTATTTTCCATATGGTTCAGTCTATGAAAAATGTACTGGAAAAGCAAGGAAAGTTAGATTTCACATTTGGTTCATTAACTTATTCATAAGACAGAGCTCTGAAGTGCCTCTTTTTTGGAGGAACATTTATTTTCAGGCCTGATTTAGCCATGTACAGGACATCCTTATTTTTGGAGGTATGTCCCTAGTTTCAGGTTTGATTTACCCTTTCACACCATTTTCTGAATCTCCCTCGTCAGATGTGAATTTTGAAGCAGTCTAGTACACAGAAACCCACACTACATGACCAACATACTAATGGCAACAATAATTTAAACGAAGAAGACACACATCTTGCATTTCCTTTTTTCTGAGGCAAAAGTAAATGGTGTTTAGGTGTAGAAATTTGCAATATAGTTCATTAAAATCTACAAATTGTGCAGTCTCTTTGATAAGGGTCTACTACATGTGCTCGCATACATTAGCTGCCACTTGCTCATATTAGCCCTCTCATGGTCCCAATTCCCATGCATTACCAGTAAGCTAACTGTCCCTCCCAGAACCCTGACCCTAACCCTAAAACCTAACTCCCCCTCACTTCCTAACTTTAACCATGAGCCAAATTTCCTTTGCTCCCTAACCGTAAATTTGAGACAACTCCTGATTACTCCCTGACCCTAAATCTGAGCCAAATCTCGATTGCTCCCTAAATCTAAACTCCCCATCCCCTCGGTAAACGTAAAGCCCCTCTCCCCATTTCCCTTTTCACCTGGACTGTTCCATGATAAGACATTGATGGCATCTGACCCCTGTGGCAGCTGTGGCCCTAAACTCACATTTATGTTTGAACAGCTGGTTGGACAGGTGCACAGATGGGGAAACAGCCATTCAAGACCACAGCTTTGAGCTCACGGGTTTCAAGCAACTGGGGATTGAGCCACTGTAAATGGCCCCATTAATAGTCAGCTTATATTTTCCATCATTTTTGTCACTCTTTTTTTTTAAACGTGTTTCCGAGTAGAATCCCACATTCTTACTGCAAGCAGTAAGAGTTATAGGCTTTTGATAATACATTTTAAGCTAATTAGATCTCCATTTTTTTAGCTGTCTGTTCCTACTTTTCAGTGGTCTTTCTACTTAAGTACCTATGTTCAATGTCTGTAGATTGAGAGGTATGTGATAAACTGTAATGGAATTATGCAGATTTTTGTCAGTAAACTGTTAAAGCAAACTTCAGCATACCTCCACTCCAGTTAGGGTCGGTTCACTGAGCAGATTTTCCTTGATTTCTTTTAATTATGGTTTGCTAAAATCATGTGCACTAATAAGGCATGACTCAATCGTGCTTTTCATTTTTCGCTACTACTGTGTGACCAATTTTGTTTTCTATTTTTAGACATTTTTGAACTACACTTCTTGATATAGAAAACTTGATGAAGCACAAGCTGATTTTTGGGTCACTCATTCTGTAACCTCTGATCAATTAAACTAATAAATTAATAACACATTAAGTAGCTGCATGACAGGAAATTTACTACATTCTATATTAAGCTTAACATAAATCAACACAAATATTACGAAAGACCTGTTTGACTTAATCTCCAGCACTATCTGCTTGAAACAATGTTGGCAAGTGTAATGTGTGACAAGCCACTGTCAGCTGTTAATAGTGATTTTGCTCATTCCATTTCCTTGCAATTACTTAATTTCTTTCACTACCTTCAGAAGGCATGCCTTCCCGACTTTTTCTGTGCAATAATAACTGGGGAAGAACAAAACTTGCAGCCACAGTGAATTACTTTTTAGATTCACAGCTCCTTTAATTCAAGTGAAAAGATGGCAACACCCAAGTGGTTGTTACATAACTGAAAGCATCAGTGATGGTACAGTTTATTAAGGAGAATTTAACTTCAATAGTAAATTAAATAATTGCTTCATCTTTGAATGATGAGCTAATCAGGAATATAGTAATTCCTGTACTTTTTTCTCTTTCACTCGCTGTACGCTGATTTTGAGATTCTGCATCAGGAAATATTAGTCTGAATCTCTTTACTGTGTGCATTTTTCTATAAAATATTTTATATTTCAGCAGTTGTTTCAAGTGTTTTAGTTCATTTTGCTGCCTCCATTTCTTAAATGCCTAATTTGCTTTTCTGTATTTTTTAAACTTTTCAACTCTTTAAATTAATTTTTGATTTCCTGAATCTCTGTTCAGTAATGCTCATCTATATTCCACTGTTTACATTATTTTTTATTCATGCCACATAATTTATTTCTCTAACCCCAGCCATGGCTCTAAACACATCCCCATGCAGTGCATAGTTATAAGCAAGTACTGTTTCTAGGGCTGCATTTTTCTGGACATGGTCTTATGATATGATGTGTAATTTGATGCAAACCCAGCTTTCCTATTCTTGCTCATACATAGCATGCCAGAATATCAGTTCCCACATTTATACTATAACTACATTTTCTAGTTGTACTTTTTTGTTTGTTGTATGTATGTTTCCTCAGCTCTCATATTTTACTTATTTTTGCTTTTTATATTTTACCATCTTTCAGTGCTTGAAATACACACATTTTAAACAAATACTCCAGTTAATTGTCATGCAACAATCTTATCCCTACAACCCAACCCATTTAATTCTGCTAAAAAACCTGCTTAGGTTAGAAATAGCTAGAAATGAGATAGTTACCAAATATAGCTAAAGATGCAAATGGTCCATTAAGACAAAATGAGATCACAGTAAAGCAGTAGTTTAGACAGCAGAAAGGTTAGCAATTATTTAAAAATATAACTGAACAAATAATCAGACAGCATTTTTGCATACCCCATGCCACCTACTAATTATATAGACCCTACAGCCATATTCAGAAAACTGCAGCTTTAATGGCTTGTTTTAATAAGTCTTTCATTCACTGGATCAAGACACAGCTCAAAATGTTGAACCAGCTCTAATCTATTGAATGAAACATTAGGCTTCCTAAATTTCGATCAAATCACATTACTTTGATCATCATGTTATCAGTGAAAGAGCATTGAATGTTCATAATGATGACTCTTAGAAATAACAAAAGTCAGAACAGCATGATAGAAAGGAAAACATAGAGGGCTGCCAGGTTTGTTTGTGCGAGGGACGACTATCATCATGTGTATGACTTGGGACGAAGGTGGAATAAGTCGTGAAATCTAACAGCTGCAGCAAACCCCAAGGAAACCATAAAAAACTATCAGGAAATAATATGTGATCATATTATTGAACTAGAACTGATCCAAAATAACATAAAACAAAGCTCTCCATGCAGATTTGAACCAGTCATTGTCCAACACCACTTTACTAACAAGCAGATGACAGACTGCTGCTCCATTTACTTATGTAAGCCTTTCTAGTCCTCATGCTGTGTGATGTAACATTACATCTTTTTCTTTCCATCTTACAGTTTTGACTTGTGTTATTTCCAAGAGTCTTTGTTATGAACATTCAATGCTCTTTTTTATATAACATGATCGTAGTAATGTAATTCGATGGAAACGTGGAAACTGAAATATAAGTATATGTTTGATATATATACATATGAATGTATATATATATATATATATATATATATATATATATATATACACACATATATATATATATATATATATATATATATATATATACATATATATATATATGGATTCACTTCAGAGTCTCGAAATTCCGAAACATCGAATTTCATATGATTGAGACCATATGATCGATGTTTCGGAATATCAAAATTCCAAAACATATCCAAAAAAAAAAAACAACAATTTAAATGTTTCTGCAGGGGGGCAAGCCCCCTGTACCCCCCCATACCCCCCACTACTTAAATATTCCAACTCCGAGATTGCACTACAGCAAGGAAAACGGAAATCTTCCATTCTGCTTTGTATGGAGATCTCCGTTCACGATGTCAGGATTCCAAAAGTTCGATCATACGATCTCGGCCATGAAATTCGATCTTTCAGGATTTCGGCATTGGGAACTATTCCCATATGTATATATATATATATATATATATATATATATATATATATATATATATATACATGCACATATACACATACATAAGTTATAAATATACATACAAATACACATATGAATAATCAAGTACAATATTTGGGGATCACTATGTAAGGGAAATATTTTGGTTGGGATTCAGAACGTTTTACTGTGAGTGAGAACCCTTAAGATGGGCAACTTCCCCCATGTGGTTGTTGTTTGTCATTTCTGCTTTTCCCGGTTAGGGATCGCCACAGCGGAACTCCGGTCCACTAATGATTGGCAGTAGATTTTTATGGTGCTGAGTTGCCAGCCCGACAACTAACCTTCAACGAATCATGCACATTTACACATGTCTTTCGAATGCCACTCGACCGCGGGGAGGGCATGCAGACTCCACACAGAAGGCACTCCAGCCGAGAATCAAACGGGAGTACCTCTTGCTGTGAGGCAACAATGCTACCACTGCACCACCCCAACTTCCCCCTCATGGTAAGCCTGTCTAATCCATAAACTTCCCTACAACAGAGGTTCCACACTAGCAGGAGCCTCAACACAGAGGGACATCCCACTGATCAGCCTCCGTTCTAATGCCACATTCCAGGGGAGTGGCTAATTTTATTTTTTTATTTTTATTTATTTACTTTTGTTTATGGAAAAAGTGCAACTGAGTGGAAAACCCCTACTTTGTGAAGACCTGGGAAGAAAAACGTCATGTTAAAAATACTAGTGCAGTAAGGTAATCGAATTTTTGCATTCTCAAAACAGTAAGAGAAGATAGCAGTGTCAATATTAATTGTGCAATAACAACAGAACCATCCAAAATTTACATTTTAAATAATGGTGTTGGCTAGAAACATGAATATGCAGTATGGAATTGATATGAGAGAGAGGATACAAAGTGAGAGAAACAAAATCAATTCTGTGGGTATAAAAGGAGTAAGACAGAGAAGTGTAGCAGTTAGGCAAATAGAGTTTAGCCAGGAGTGCATCTTGAATTCAGCCAGAAGTCAGTGTGATGTTGTTCTAGTAGCACTTTAAAGGTTTTGAGGTTGTGGGTTTCTTTTGGGGAAAGAGGAATGGAGTTCCGTAGCCTGGTGATATGAGAGGAGTGCAATGAATCACCTGCCCTGCTGTTGGATTTAGTAGGTATTAGTAATTATTTAGCTGTGGAGCAGAATTTTCATAGGTTTATAGATATATACTAGACTAATGACCACTAGGCCCTTATAAGCCTAGGTATGCAACCAAATGTGACCCACAAATTTGATTTATATAGAGTGTGATTTAGTCACTGCCTCCATGTATCAGAGACATAGGCATCGGACTGGGTTGAATTTAAAATTACCCATCCATTTGTCCAATTTGTGCTTAGATGGGGTTAGGGAGGAACTCTGCTTCACATTGATGAGGACCATGTTCCAGAGAATGGGAATTATCTGAGAAACATATCTGTCTCTCTAATCTATCTCTCTAACATGCCCTATTTATTTTACAAGCAAAACTTAGGTCTCTTAATCTAGTCCATCTGATGCTGTTTGTTTTGCAAATATGCAAAAGGTTCATCAAAACAGGGTGCAGGGATGCCTTGTACTCCTGGTAATGCTCACATGTCAGATATCTGTATGATACCAAGTAAAGAGATATGGCTTTGAGAAGATCAGCATGGGACATTGTGTTACTCCCCGTATTCTTTTTGTAATGATCATTTGTGGACATTCCAGTTGCTGCTTGTGTCCAGTCAGGTATATACTGAAGGACGCATTATATTCTGTGATGAGTATGATGAGGACTGAGTGCAGTGGAATGATGATATCTCTGGACCTAGATGCCATGCCATTATATACAAATTGAGCAATATAAAAGGATTTTCTTACTACCTTGGACACATGTTATTTGAGGACTAGTTACTATCTACATGAGTTCCTAGATCCCTGACTAGTGAGTCAACTTTTAGGGGTGTTTTATTGATAATGTAGTTACCTGTATTGGCTGACTTCCCAACAGATGTTATAATTCATTTTTTGGTGTCAAAACTATGGTTAGAACTCAGTACCAAGTGTTTGTGTTAGACTATCCTGAAGGGTGTTCTCATCATGAGGGCATTCAGTGACTGATCCCAGTTTGCAGTCATCTGCAAACTAGGTTTACCAGAAGCCTTTGACATTGGCTTTGACATCTGAGAAGTAGTTGCCAAGAGAAGCAAGCCCAGCACAGAGCCTTGATTGATTCCATTGGTGAATGGCCTCTTTGTCGAGGTGGTCTCACCGATCATAACCTCTTGGGTCCTATCCATTATCCAACTAACTATCCAATGCTTTATACAGGGGGTTATGCCTAGTTCTGTAAGTTTGTTGACAGTGCCTTATTGTGGTATTATATCAAATACTTTAGCCAGATCTAGGTCAGCAATATGCACCATATTCCCCTCATCTGTTGCTTTAATGTAATTTTCAAAGAAGTCCATCAGGTTTACTAAGCATGGCTGTCCTTTGACAAAGCCAAACTGGGATGAATCCAGTATCTGGAGGACTCCAATGTCCATTTTGATTATTTCCATGATAATTATTTCCATAGCTTTGCAAATATGATTAGTCAGGCTAATGGGTCTGTAGTTTCCGGGATCTGTAGGGGGTCCTCCCTTATGAAGGATGGTGATCATTGCAGTTCTCCATTCTTGTGGCAGAACACCCATTTTAAGACTGTTGTTAAATAGTGACTCCATGGGTACTGATAAGTCATATTTTAGACTTTTCAGAGGGCATCCTGTTATGTTATCATGGCCCATTGAGGCTGGGTTCTTGGCCTTAGTGAGCATAGCCAATATATGGTCCCTAGTTAAAGTTACATGGGTTATGTTTGAAGGTATTTCTTGGGGGATAGTTGGGGTGAGACGGGTAAAGTTGGAACTGAATTTACTCTATATCAGGCTCACAATATTGCCAGGCTGAGTGAATGTTGCACAATTAACCACCATTTCAGCACATTGCAGTGTGCTGCCCTTGATGACTCTGAGGCTATCTTAACCTCGAAGTTGGTTTTGTTTGACATAATTAGTCCTCTCAGTTGCCTGTTTAGATTGATGAAAACATTTTTATCTTTACTGAAGTCACCAGGGTGGTGTGTTTCTGTGGCTAATTATGGGCTTACATCTGGTAGGTACAACATCCTCTATGCAACCATTGGTATGGCTGTACAAAGATTCTGAGAGTAATTCAGAGTAGTCTGCTGCATCGTCTGGGATTGCATGGGCATTGAATTTTGACTGTCATATAATAAAAGGTAGTTTGCCTTGAAATAGTTTCTGTTTCTGCTTTTCCTGGGATTATGGAGTTAATTCTGATTTCAAAGGAGACAGATCTATGGCCAGTCCTCAACAGGGAGGATGAGACGTGTGTGTGTGTGTGTGTGTGTGTGTGTGTGTGTGTGTGTGTGTGTGTGTGTGTGTGTGTGTGTGGTGGAGGGGTGCAGCATTCTTCCGTATTTGTAAGCACGAGGTCCAGTAGGTTAGAGCCTCTAGTGGGCATATTCACTGTTGGGTCAAGGGCATTTGTATTTATGAAGTCCAAGAATCTCATTGGCTGTAGAACAAATGCTGTGTAGGATTCCCAGTCAATAGAGGGAGTAATTAGAGTCTCCCATGTCTAGGGTGTTAGACTGGATGGTACGTGTCTCCAGTAGGTCCAAGTATGCAATGCAAGCTTCTTGGGACATGGCAAGTGACCTGTAATTGGCTAGGATGTGGTATGTGATTTTGTCTGTCATAATCTGTACGTGGAAAGAACTCCAGCATGTCATCCTGTTTGACCACAGTAGAGGTGTGCTTGTTACTGATGTATATTGAGGCACCTCCACCTTTAGCCCTTATCTGTGCAGCTACTGGTCTAAAAGTGTAGAAGGCACTGAAACCTTGCCCTGCCAGAGTATAGTCTGCTGCTTTAAACCATGTCTCAGCAACTGTACATATGTCTGTATTCTTCTTCAGTGTGAGGAGGTCTTGGAGGTAGTATAGTTTTTATTTATGCTTTTGGCATTGAGCAGGACTAACACCTTGAGGTTCATTTGAGTTGATGTTGGTATGTTGGTAGGTTTGTCAAATTAACATTGCCTCAAAAGGCATCGTGGTGGTGGATAAAGTTTTAGCCAGTGTTTGAAAGCCCAGATTGACAGGTGCAGACCATTCTGTGCAAAGTAACATGATCTATTAACCATATTGGATCCCCTTAGAATGACACCAGGAAGACAACCTGTTGTTGAAATCAATTATTTGCTTATATTGTAGCATCCTCTTCAGTGATGGCAATATGCTGCTCAGTGCTAGCTCACAGTCTAAGAGCTCTATAATGTTTCTGTTTATATAGTCTAGGGAGGCACGTCTCTGATCATTTACACTTACATGGACTATGATTGAATCATATTGGTACCTGTGGTGTATGAGATGACTGTGTACGTGATTTGATGTATTCTGGCTAAAGACAAGCAAGTACCCATTATCCTTTCCTTGTTCATCCTGGTTACAGGGGCATCAGTATGTCTTATAGTAGAGTTCCCTATGACAAGAGTCCTGGGAAATGTGTCTGCTTGCCTTAGGGGCTTAGTGTTTTGGGATTCATTGTGAGTGACTGTACAAGTGGTGTTAGATGTTGTTTTCTCTGAGTGTCTTTGGACTTGTTGAGGCATAGGTTTGTCAACAGGCAATCTAGTTGATCTTTCTTGTTTAGGAATGTTGCTTATAAGTGTCTCAGCATGTATTAATCTGTGTTTGTTCTGTGAGGTGTGTGTTGTGTACATAGTTTCAACAACCTGATTTACTCTTGTATGCTAGTGTAAGCACACCTCTTGCCTGCTCTGTCTGCTTCTTTTAGGATTAAGTGTTTGTCAGTAAACATGAGGCAATTGCTACATTGTCTTTGGATGCCCATATCGACAAAGCTGGCTATAGAGAAGTTAAGAAACTGCATGTACATGCTGTTCAGTCCTTTGACTGATGAGTTACAAAGGGGTGGTGTATTGGGGTGGGAAGGCTATTAAGGGTGCTTTGTTGGTGCAGACTAATAAGAATGCTTTATTGGGGAAGATTATGCAATACAGTACTAAATACTAACTTTAATGTTCATAAAACTGAATTTTGCTAAATCTATAGCTATTCATAGGTTCACAGGTATTTAGTAGGTTAATGACCATAAGGGCATCCCAAATCTCTGACAAGTATTCATACCTTTGGTAAGTGTAAGCAGGGGCTTGGGAGATGAACCATTTACAGGCTGCCTAGTCCATTAGAGACGCAGGTGCCATATCAGGGACTGATTTTCTGTTCATCATCTAATTGTCCAAGTTACACTTTAACTGGATTAGGGAGGAACTTTGCTTCACATGGGTGGAGTGAGCCTGTTCCAGAGAAGGGCTGTATTTGGAATACAGTACAGGACTCTGCTGCCAAATTTATAGTAGCACAGAAAAAAAAGAGAAAACTAACTGAGCCCTCTGGCCAATAAAAGGACTACACTATTTTTTTTGTGTATTCCTCAACTCAGGTAGGCTAGGCAAACACTTCCTGCTACAATATGAATAAACTCAGTCCCCCTAATATAAAAATACAGTAGAAGAGATGCACAGGTGCATTGCTACCACAAACCAATCAAATAATTAGCTGTAAATCCCTTGCTGAAGGTGATTTCAAGGCAGTCTTATACCAGGAACAATGTGCAGAAGAAATTTTTTGAAAAAAAATACAGTGAAATGCACAAATAAAAGCAGGAAACAGTAAGTTCACTCAGAATAACTTAAGCAAGTGTGATTTAGCAATCAAAAGTACTTATCTTTCCCTAGGTGTCACTGGATACCAGTAAAACACTTCTAGAACATAGCCTAGGACACCAAGTTTTGTTGAGCTCTGGGAAATTAAGCAGGAGCCACTATGTAGTAAAGAAGGCTTACTCAAGTGCAGTACTGGTTAGTTGGATGGGCACTCAGTACAGGGGAGTATCCAGTTTTTTTTTTCAAATTGTACTCTGACTCCAAAGTGCTGCCTCCCCCATCACTGATGCTGCACACCCGTGGTCATACATGCTTCTCCATCCCCGAATGATGTCCCACTTAGTCTTACCTTTACAGAAAATGTTGGTTCTGGAATCAGAGTTACTGATCCTGGGTGGATCCAGAACTCTCAATTGTCTCTGATTTTGGCTTATATAGTTACCCTGTTCCTCATAAAATGTTTCATTTTATGAAGGATTACAATCAGTCATTATTGCCAGACATTGGCATTTCTCAATAAATTCATGTTGATGCAAAGTCTGTCGCTGTATTAATTTTATACATGAAATAGAACATTATTTAAAACTGATCCTGATTTTTGGCCTTTGTCCAAAGTTCTTGAGCAAAAAAGCTGGAAGTTTGGAGGGTGGCCTAATGGTTAAAGTGTTTGCCTTACAAACACAAGGTGCAGGGTTTGAGTCTCATAAATGATAATTGACTAAGCTTAAAATGGCTCGCAAGGGCAGTTAGCTTAGTACTTACCTATGAACCTCTATATTGGTGAACTGTCCCCTACTTTTGGATGGTAGTGACCCTGGAAAAGAATTCTGATGGAGAGTCTGTATAAAACTCTGCTTCCATTTACAAATATTATAGTTACAAATGTTTTGAATGTATATATACTCCAAATGGATCAAAACATCCTACTGTGTTATGTTCAGTGTATGTTACTGTTTCTTTATTTTTATGCTATATAATGCACGCAATTGTTTCTGTAACCTGTATGTAGTTTGTGGTGCTTTTCTCCCCAGTCCTGTGCTGAAAAAGGATCTGTGTCCAGTTGAACTTTACTGGTAATCAAATTTAAAATAAATAAGTAAATACATAAATAAATAACCCAGATAAATAGAAGAAACTCAGTGTGAAAAAAACAATGGTGGCTCCTCCACCCATTCTGTACCTCTACTACACACACACACACACACACACACACACACACACACACACATACACACCACACACACACACACAATTCTCATGAATTTCCAAACATTTCAAATCACTCTGGATTCTAGTAATAGAAAAGGACAGTAGAATTATCCTTATTTTGAGTTTTAAAAATCCATGCTGCACACTGAAATTCATGTTCCAAGTTGAAAGGATCTGTCACTCAGTCAGTATTATTTTTTTTTTGCCTAATATCTACAGCAGATCATACTAAAACTAATTCATCAACATATTTTTATAAGTAAAATAATAGTACATTTTAACCATGCCGTGAGCTTCCTTCTTGAAGCAGAGAGTAAGTTATTAATAAGTGTTCCGCATTTTGCCCATTTCTTCCACATAAACAGAGGTAGTGTTCCACATTTTGGAGATAGACAGTTTGGAGCTATGCAGAAAAACTTGTGAATCATTGTTTTGGATGTTATGTTACTGACTTAGAAGCACAAAACATGATAATGGCTCCCACTTATAAAGGGTCCAAACTACAGGAATTACATTGTTTTATAGCTAAACTACAATCTAGTAATGTAACTATTATGTATCATTTTTTTAGATATTATGAAACATAATATCTAAGAAATGAATGGCATAGAGAACTTTTCATTTTATAACTCATCTGACCACCTACAACAAGAAAAAGTAAAACAGCACATAACTGCAAAAGTGTAGCTGGATCAGATGTGAGGATCAAGACATTATTTTATTTACTTACTTTTACATTTTTAACAAGATGAGTGCACTGGTCTGAAGACCTTTTCACACATTGAACAATATGGCAACCAAAACCAATTTTACAACACATCCAGTACAGGACATAGGATGAGTTAATGTCAAATGGGTGAAAGCACATTAAACAAAGTAATAATTTCAATAAAAAGCAACAAACTGATGAAAAAGCCACAGCTCAAAAAATACAGAAAAATAAATAAATAAATAAATAAATACAGGCATTCATTGTCTGCAGTCTCTTTGTGAAGCGTGACTAACTGCTGTGCTGCTTCTGCATTGGAGAAACAATGCTGCCTGCATATTTACCATGCAGTTCTTCAGTTTCAGTAGCTATCAGTATTTTTGTTTCTGAACTGGAAATACACAACTGCTGACCACATTAAAAAATAAATGTCTGCGAGTGATATGACCCCCCAACCCCGAGTGTACAGCTTGTCTTCTAGACCAACTGACGGCTTCATAATATTAGTGTTTTTGCTGCTGTTGCCCTGCCATCCCCCACCTTATTAACATCAAACAAAGGAAAACATCAGTGCTAGCTGGTCACCAACCACCAAACCTTCAGAGCATTTACTTAAACAAAACAGGTGTGTGGAAGGCAGCAGCAGCTGCATACTGAGTAGCATAGCTGTTAATTACAGCAGACGTGAGTGCTGCAGAGGATGACAGTTAATGTTATCGATTCAGATGACAACACTCTTTAGTAGCGTGTGCTGCATTGAAATAGAAAATAAAATACCGACACTGCAATAATGCATCAAAAAGCTGTTTTTTGCTATCCCATCACCATTTACATGTGCACTGTAGTGTACATAGTAAATGCTTGCCAATGTCCTTGCTCAGTATTATGGATATATGGAAAAGAATGGGTGGAAGGAGTACTTAAATAGCTTACAAAGCAGACAATAGCAATAAAAAGGGGAAGGAGGGACTTTGGAAAGCAGACTACAATAACAGGCCAGAATACTGACACACCGCCTTATAAAACCACTACAGTAAAAGAGTGAGAGGTTCTGGAAAATATTTCAAAGAAAAAGCAGCCTAGACAGAGAGGGATCCAATCAAGCAAAGCCAACGTTGGATCTCTTTCAGAAACTTTAAATGCCTCAGTGAGGGATGGGCAGACACAAAGAACAGGGGAGCAGAAGTCACTAGAAGGCAACATTAAGCAGGTTAATAATAAACTGAATATAAGATTATATGAGCAAAACTGAAATATCAACACAGTAAAACTGCTGAAGCACAAATCCTGGAGCAGAAAAAGCAATACTTTCACTATTGAAATTCTACTACAGCTTAAGACACCAGGCCATGAAGAAATTTGCTATTATCACTGAACAACGTAGAGGGCATTGTTCAGGACTGTATATGATTGAGTGTGTATAGTGACTAGTTGTGTGAGAGTTAGTTGGTATGCAATCTCTAACCAGTTTAGGTGTTTTATAGTGAAGGAGTAGGGGATTTGTATGGTATATTTGCAGCAAATCTGACTACATTGTTGTACCATTTTTCTAGAATATTTATTTTACTAGTTTTGTAGATTGACAAATACTAGAGCAACATGTAGGAGAGTTGGTAACAAAAGGTTAAGCCGATAGTTTTCCTGGCCTATCATTTAATCTAGCCTTTGACCATTACGTGTCTATAGTAGTGAGAAAATCATTCTATGTTGTGCAACTTACAAACAAAGGTGTGGCATCTAGGTCCAAGGAAGTCATTGTTCCACTGTATTCAGCATTCATCAGACCTATTATTGAGTATGACACCCCCTTTGGTATGTACCTTACCAGGCATATACAACAGTTGGAACACCCGCAGAGGTTCCTCGCTAAAAGAATATAGGGCATAAGTAACATGTCCCATGCAGACTGCCTTAAGGCCCTATCCCTGTATTATGTTTCCTACGGGCTGTTGAGGGGAGAATTATGCCTGGTATACAGGGCATGGTCAGACCCCACTCTGATGGACCTCCTGCATATATACAAAACAACAGCACCAGAATTACCCATTCTAAAGAAATAAACCTCGCCTGTGATATAAATATGACCTACTGGCGATACAGGTGTGTATCCCAGAGACTACCCCTTCTCTGGAACAGGCCCCCCATCCATGTGAAGCAGAGATCCTCCATAACCCAATTCAAGTGTAACTTGGACAATTGGATGGGGAACAAAAAATTCATCCCTGGTTTGGCACCTTTGTCTCTAATGGACACAGGCAACCTGTAAATGGTTCATCTGCCAGGCCCCTGCATGTAAATGTTTCATCTGCCAAGCCCCTGCTTACACTTATCAGGGGTACTAGAACTTGTCACAGATTTGGGATGTTTGGCTAGGCTTAAATAGTACCTTCCTGCCATTGGCCTTGTAAATACCTATGAACCGAGGTATGGCCTAATGTAATGTAGGGTGCCTTATCATTTTGTGTACTATTTGTTCTCATTTTATTTTTCTCCCTCTCTCATTCTCTTATATTTCCCCTCTGTATTAACTTTCCCTATTAATTCCTCACCTCTGTCATACTCACCCACATCCTCAATACTCCACTATCTAACCCTCCATTTCCTCTCTCCCTCTATTAATTGTACTAGTGCTATATGACAGGGACCCTCAGAAGCTTACAGCTTCCCAGTGCAACTGAGTTGTCTTGATCATTCTGCATAATTTACCAAATTAATTATATCACTTGTATTACAAATCAACAGACATGTTATCTAATCTTAAAATGTTATTGATTAAAACCATACAATATTGTACCTTTATTTTATTACTTTGTTTATATTAGTAATGTATATAACCTTTTCCCTTTATTAAATTGTTGATGTGTAGAGTTTTTTCCTTTTTATATATCGATGCGTGGAGCTTTTCTTCCTGGGTCTCTGATGTAAAGGGGCACTGCCCAGATGGGTTATCCCGGTAGGCAAATGTAAATACTTGAATTTTATATCATCTATGATGACACCTAGGAGCTTAGTGTGGGATACTAGCGCTATTGTTGTGAGATCTGAAAAAGTAATGCTGAATAGTGTTTTTTGATTTGAGTATAGCTTAGGGTTAAATAGCATTCATTTACTTTTTTGGAATTTCATAGTAGTTTTGAGTTGGAGAGCCGAGAGTTAATAAAAATGAAAGGAAACCTTGGGTTAGCTCTTGCAGTTCTGTTATTGTTTGGTAGGGCAGATCAACCTAGAGTCATCAGCATAATGGATTATAGCTGCCTGTTTTCTAGCTGTATGGAGGATGTTGATGACTACACTAAAAAGCAAGGGATCATGAACAGACCCTTGAAGCATGCCTGCATGAACAGAAAAATAAGGGGAGATGTTATTTTGCCAATTTATTGCCTGTGATCTTTCACTGAGATAGATTTATTTTAAACCAAGAAATTGATGAGTTAGTTGTTCCTATGGTACAGAGTTTCTGTAGAAGTTTTTGCTGGGAGATCATTTCAAATGCCTTTGACAGACTGAGAAATACTTCTGACACTAGGTTACCTTCACACCCATTCTGATTTATGGGGGTGGTGAAATTTAAGAGATCAGAAACCATGATGTGTGGAAGATAAAATATTGCTTACTATATATAGGTTAGCAGCTGAGATTGTATACATTTCTATAGAACTTTGGATAGTGAAGATAGGATAGTTGTAGATTTGAAATTAGAGAGATGTCCATGGAGAGGTCACCTTTGTGTGGGATAAAATGTAGGATAGTTTTTCCATAAAGCAGGTACATAACTTTCATTGATGGAATGGTTTATTAGGATAGAGATAGGATAAGCAAGAGTGTCAACTGTAATTCTAATGTATTTGGTAGGCTGAGTATCTGGGACAACCACGTTCACCCTAGGTAGATTACTTGGGTGAGAGTGGTTGGTTTGGGGTTGAAAAGATGTTTCTTGATTGTAGAATTGAGGACTCTTTCAAGGGAGAAGATTATTGGACAGATTGTTAAGTCAGGAGGGGGAAGGAGGAAGTTGAGATAAAGTTATTTAGGAGGGAGGTGGCAGTTTCTAAAAGGCGAATGTTGAATTGGGAGGCAGTAGTATTAGTGTTGCTGTTAATGGATGGAGAATGTTGAATAATGCGGCCATTGTGTCTTTTTAACAGAGGACCAGAATAGCTTGGGCTCTGTTTGCTTAATAAACTGAAATTTGGTGTAGTAGTTTTTTTGTCTGATTTGATGCTATATTTTGGTGAGTTTCTGAGGTGTTTGTAGTGCTTGAGAATAGGCAGGGGTTTTGTTTGCCTTGATGCTTTCCAAGCTCTATATCTTTGTTTCATCAACTATTTCATTTTTTTTTTCTGGTTAGCCAGAGTGCAAAATTAACTTTGACTCTTTTATTCTGGAGTGGAGAATGGCAGGTTAGAAAATTTAGGAATGTTTTATTAAAAAGAGAATTGGCATCATCTTGGTGAAATGTTTTGGAATATGCCAGTTGATACATTTTAGGCTGGTAATAATGCTACCTTTTGATAGGTGTTGAGATTCCAAACTTGACCATAATAGTGTTGTTTGACTAGGTAGCTTTGCAGTCTTATAACAAGGTAGGGAGATGGTCACTTAAGGAGTCTTAGGAGGGAAACAGAAGAGAAAATACTATTTGGTGAGTGTACAGTTTAATGTTAATTAGCATTGTGCTCTCCCCTGGAAATGCCAGCAGTTACTGGTTTTACTGTTTTTGAACAGATCATGTGTCCCATGCTGATAGACTGGATTCTGTCAGTTAGCCAATTTGCTATCCAGCAGGCAACACAGGAGGTTACATTTAGCTTGATTAGCTCATTCATAATGCCAGAATGTGGCCTGTTAATAAAGGCCCTTGGATAGGTATAAATAGGCAATGTTTGCCAAGTTTTGCAAGTCTAATGCATTAGGGACATGTTCAAAGAAGATTACCAGGTTCAGGAGGCAGGTTCTGCCTTTAACACATCCAAGCTGTCTTGGGTCCAGGGCTTGCAGGCTGTCTATGTCCGTGTCAATAAGTTCCATAATGATGCATTACATTGCTTTGCAGATAAAACTGATAAGGTGTATACTTTCCCCAGTAGTGGATCCCCTTCTTAGATGACTGTTGCAGTTCTACATTGCCATGGCTTGCATCCAGTGGAAAGGCTGGGGTTGAATAAACTAAGCAGCGAGTCTACCAGATAGTATCTGGTGCTGACAGAAAGACAGCCTGGCACATTATCAGAACCCAAAAAGCAAGTATTTTTGGCATTAAAGAGCATTCAGGACCCAGTCAGAGATGATTAAAGGAGAAAGTGTAGGTGTGATAATAAGTTGGGAAAGTGAGAGGATATAAAATTAGAGCTGAATTTGTCCACTGATGTTGACTTTCATCCACAAGGGATGAATAAGTGTTGTTATTATGTATTATTTCTAAGCATGCTGGATATTACCACTAAGGTTTCTGACATGGGTAAAGAAGGCTTCGTGGTTATCCTTAGCAGATACAGCAATTTTCAGTCTGTACTTATTTTGGAGATATGATTTTGTTTCTGAATCCTTTGTTGATCTTTTTGAGTTCAGCTCTAGATTACGGGGATATTACGTTTGCTTTTATAGGCTATGAGTTTTTTCCTTATTGTCTACTTTGCTTATACTAATATTTTACCATATGGGTTTATTCCTGAGTGTAGAATTGTATTTATGTCTTATGTGGATAGATGCATGAAATTCTATGAAATGGGAATAGAAATTATCCTCAAATGTGGCAACATGAAATGTAGGGTCATTGAGGTGAGGAGGGCACTTAAATTTCATCAGGTCTTCAGTTAGTTGAATTAGGTTTGCCATAGAGTAGTCTACAAAGAGAGAATGATTTTGTGGTAAGTCAAGTTTTACCCTCATAGTGAGTGTTACCAAACAGTGGTCAGATTTGACCAGTGAAATCAAAACTGCAGGTGGTGAGCATAGGGTGGCAATATTGCTGTGAAGAAGTTCCAGTATTTTTGAACACCAAGTTGGAACTTGAACCAGTTGGTCTTGGGAACTAGCTTTAAAGAAGTCCAGGAATCTTTTTTCTGCTTTGTCTCCCCCTCACCCACAAGCTCTTTTACTGAACGGACCTATAAAGCTGCTTGTTTTTATTAAGTGTATCAGTCTACCACAGTACGCCTGTAGATTGTCATTATTCCCAAATCTTAAAAAAATGCTTTAAAATTGCAAAATGTCCTAATATGATATGGCTCAAGTCAGTGGCTACAACTACAAGATGAGAATGTTTTCCTGTAGGCCTTTGAATTTCTGCATGTGTGAATAGATGTTCCTCTCAGCATGAGTGCATATTATTATTATTATTATTATTATTATTATTTAACTTTTGTTTACTGGGAATGTCTGACTGGACAACAAGTCAATTTTCTGCAGAGGCCCAAGGAGAAAAGCTCCAGGACATACAGGGAATACAAAGCATTTCTAAAAAAAAACATTTACAAGTTACAGAATTTGTACAGAATTCAAAAACAGATTCAAGGTTGCAGTTAGAAGGTACAAATATCATACAGGAATAACAGTATGAACACGTAGTTCTATATACAGTATTTACAAGCCTGGACAATATATGCAAGTTTGAAAATAAAGGTATGCTAAGGAAACTGTCTAGTGAGAATGTAGAAGAGACTAGTAGAGTTGTCATTTAGTTAGGATTCCATCTAGAGAGCTCTGAGTAAATTAGATAGTGATGAAGACAGTTAGATAGTTTGGTTTAGTCCAAGTCAGTTATTTGACCAGTCAGTTAGGTGACTTGGTTTAGTCTAAGTCAGTTGTTTAGCCAGGTACAGTACATGAGCAGGTCCATATAGCAGATAGGTGGGCTTTTAGTAGTTTTTTGAATTGAACTGAGTTAGTGATGGATTTACTGTCTAGTGGTAGGGTGTTCCAGGTTTTGGCAACACTGCAAGAGTAGAGGGATTCTCCAGCGTAGCTTTTGCTTTTTGTTATTTTTAATAGTGCCTTATTGCTAGAGCGGAGTCCACGTATCAGAGTAGTGAGATAGTAAGTTATTTAGGGCTGGTGTTTTTTCAGGCTGGTTCATTATTTGGTGGGCCATTTCAAGCTGGTTGTATTGTAGTAGAGAGGGGAATTCCAGCCATAAAAGTTTTCAGAGAGTAGCAGTGGTGGGCTCTATAAGTGGTACCTGTAGCAAACTTTGCAATTTTATTATAAAAACTTTCTAGCTTAGTTATATCTGATTTTCTTAGGTTGGTAAACATAGGGTGTGCGTAAAGTAATGTTGAACTAAGATGGGTTCTGGCAATAGTGGCTTTGGTACCGATGGTGAGATAGTGTTTGCTCCTGTAGGTTTGTTGTGTATTTTTTTTATGGCATGGGCTATATGAATGTCATAGGTTCATAGGTGTTTACTAGGCTAACAACCACAAGGGCCTTTTTAAGCATAGCCATGCATCCCAAATCTCTGACGTGTTTTTATACCCTTGATAAGTGTAAGCATGGGCCTGGATGATAAACCATTTACAGGTTATCTGTTTGCAGCAAAGACATAGTTGCCAAACCAGGGATGAATTTCCGGTTTCCCATCCAGTTGTCCAAGTTGCACTTGAATTGTATTAGGAAGGAACTCTGCTTCACATGGATGGGAAGCCTGTTCCATAGACGGGGTAGTCTCTGTGATACATACCTATCTCTCCAGCAGATCCTATTTATATCAAACACAAGGATTAAGTCTTTAAAATGGGTAATTCTGGTACTGTTTGGTTTGTGGACATGAAGGAGGTCTATCAGAGTGGGGTCTTACAATGCCCTGTATGCCAGGCATAGATCTCCCCTCAAAAGCCTGTAGGAGACAGAATACAGGGATAGGGTCTTGAGGCGGTCTGCATAGGACATATTACTTATGCCTTGTATTCTTTTAGTGAGGAATCTCTGTGGACGTTCCAGTTGTTGGATATGCCTGGATAGGTACATACCAAAGGGGCATTGTACTCAATGAGAGGCCTGATGAATGCTGAATACAGTGGAACAATGACTTCCTTGGACTTAGATGCCATACCTTTGTTTATAAGTTGTGCAACATAGAATGATTTCCTCACCACTGTAGACACGTGATGATCAAAGGCTAGATTACTATCTATGTGTGTCCCTAAGTCCCTGACTACTGGGTCAGCTCTAAGGGGTGTGTTATTAATATGATAGTTACCAGGGATGGATGACTTCCCAAAGGATACTATTATGCATTTCTTGGCATTTAGTTTTAGTCCATGAGTCTGACACCAGTTGTTTATCTGTGTCAGTCCCTCCTGGAGAACATTTGTGTCAGTGTGAGATTCAATGACAGCTCCTAATTTGCAATCATCTGCAAATTTAGTCAGCTAGAGACCAGTGACATTGGCCTTGACTTTTGAGAAGTAAATGTCAAAAAGGAGTGGTCCAAGGGCTGATGCTTGAGGGAATCCACTTGTGACTGGCCTCTTTGCAAAGGTAGACTCCCCAGTTCTAACCTCATGGGTCCTGTCAAATTATATGTTCTGGTTAATTGTAACTCCTAATAACTTAGTGTTAGAAACTGGAGTTATGATGGTGTTATTGGCAGAGGTAATTTTGAATTTATTTCTGCATTTTTCTTGTTGCCGTTTTGCAAACCTAACAGGCTACCCTTGACAAGGATAGTCATGTGTCTGGAATCTAATAGCGCATGAACTTTGCTTCCTTTTGGAAATGCAGTACACCTCACCAGCTTCTTTGTAACACAGTGACACAACAGTGACTCAGTTGTTCTGGCTGTAGTCTTTTCATGATTTATAATAACAATGTCATTAGTATCATGCATTTAATTTTTCATGTTTCCAATACTAACATTGCATTCATTGTATGGTGTACATAATTTAGCAATGTGATTCCTCCCCCCACATTTGAAACAATTTAACCAATCCCTTGCTGCTTTTTGTTTCATGGAAGATGACACCTTCCTTATTGCAACTTTAGACTTAGGAGTGGGCAGTTCAATTGTAAATGTCATGTCATTAACTAGTAAGCATTATACTACAGTAACTAGTTTGTCCGAGTTCTTGAGATCGCTTTGCAATACCTATCTTATTATTGCTAATTAAAGCTCTTTTACATCTGTCTGCTGCTAGAATTTCTAACATTTTCATTTTACTGTCAAGGTTAGGCTCTAACCACATCTTTCAAAATATGTGGCTTCATATATTGGTGCTCTTAACAGTTTGTCAGTAGTAAAAGTTGCATTCTAAAAGTATATGACTATACTCTGACTTCTGTATCTCTTTAGCTAGCATCCAGCCAACTACTGTTGGATATGTACAAACTTCAGGTTGGTCCCTACCTTATAATCTGCAATTTTAAGCAGTTTTTTTTTTTTTTGTGGAGGGTATTAGAAGGAAGAGTGCCAAGAAACAACAGGGAACAGCTACACCAAATACAGTAACTGAAATACCTCTGGTTAACTCCTCAGAGAAGTAATATCCAAAGTAAGGTATGTATTTGGTAGCACAGACATTGAAAGAAAAAGTTTATGGCAAGTCCTTGGGCAATTGAGCACATGTACACCACCAGTACATGCCCAATGAAACCCTGATGGAGTTAGATATTTTTAAAAAAGTATATTCTGTAAATCCTCATGGAAAATCAGAATAGCAATTTACTTGTCTTTCAGTTCCGATGACTGAGTGTCCTTTCCACCAGGTATACACAGTACTCCACAGCCCATCCAACAGATAGGCTGCCTTTAGGAAGATCTTGGTTGCAGGCCTCACCCAGGTCTACATTCCAGAACTGTACTGCAAGTTATTCCACCCAGTACATTCCACAAAAAGGCCCAGTTTACTAATCTGACAGAATGACAGTGATGCATCATTGAAGACTGCTAAATAGCAAACCTGGCAGTTCCCCTGTATGCCAGTTTGGAGGTCTCCCAAACCAATGACAGTGAATACATGTAAGGTTTAGCAAACATTAGGTATTCAAAATGGTCAGCCTTTTTTAATTGCACAGTTATAAATTGAATGAAAACCAGGCCGTATAAAATCCAAATATATATATATATATTTTTTTAACCAGATTAAACGCTTTCAGAATAAACATCCCATCAAACCATCTTCATTTTTATAAAAAAATATTAGCCAATCACCAATGTAAACCAATCAATATGCTAATGATCAATTACACTCTAAAAACATTGATTATACTTTTTCTAAAGCATATATCCACTTTATTCTTATAAAACTTTAAGGTACTAACTGAATGAATAAAAACTTTATGTTAAAACAGTTGTATATATAAATTTTGTTCATATACATATGTATGTTTATCTCTTATAATTTATCGGCAAACATTAAGTATTCAAAATGGTCAGACTTTGTTAACTGCACAGAGTTAAACAAAAATGTTTATCACAGTATATATGAACATTTTCATGTGCTGATCATCTTAATTTCTGTGACAGGAATAACAGTACATTTTTTATTTATTTTATATGTGGTATTTACTCTTAGGCTTTGTGGCCACAGTTATGCTTGAAAAGTGTAAAAAGACCAGCTCACCTGCCCAGTTAATCCATAAACAAGGACAGAGACATAGAGAAATATATACATAACAATAGGTACAGAAACAGAAAGATAGCTAGATAATAGATAGATGGATAGATAGATAACCAGCAGACAAAGAAATAGACTGCTAGGAGAAATGTCTGCATATATCCACTAATTTTCTAGTGTTTCTTTTGACATTGTACATTAAATGATATAGTGTGTTATTTCAAAGAATTTTAAACAATCAGTATTGTATTGCTGTTGCCTTTACTGTAATATAAAGCTATCCATCTGCATGAACTGTTTTTGTAGATATGAACTACTAAAATCCATCTTTTGTGTAGTCGTACTGTCGTACAAGATATAAAGAAGTGACTTGGCATTATTCTTAGCCATCCCAACACAATTTTGTGTGGGGAAGTTAAGCACTACTTTATTTTCCATGCCCTTCTGACAACTGATAAGCAATACAGTAATGATTTGCATTATACATTATCTCTACGTATAGCGTACTTAGATCTGCTTCTGTTGCTGAATGTTAATTGACAGCTAGAAGATTATATGTCCATTATAGATAATAACAGTAGGTTGTAATTTAATGCAGTGCTGATTATGTTCATTTTCTAGAATAGCTAAAGTGCAAGCTGTAAAATGTCTTGCTAAAAAAAGCCTCTAATGAATGCATCTAGGACATTTCATTCTATGCAAAAATAACCTAGAAATACTGGCTACCTGAACGGTGCCATTAATCCATTTTAATCCATGTTATATAAGCTACTCAACAATAAGCTTACTGAACAGTTTAGATTTTTCTGTGAAATTTTAGATTTATTGTTATCTTGGAAATATTTCTTATAGCCAGACTGGCGCAAAAATGTTGCTTTTACACATTACAGTGTCAGTGGCACAACAGGTAGTGCACACACCTGTGGTGCAGAAGGCTGTGGGTTCTATTCTATATTCTTATGATGTACATCAGTTGCTGAGACTGCAGTACAGCATAAGTGGGGTACTGCATTTGTGAGTGAGTTGTCCTTTGGATGAAATGTTAAACCAAGGTCTACATCTGCTTGAGTTTGTGATAGCTCAGATAAATGAAAAAAATCCCACAGTACTTATCAAAGTGAGATAGAGATGTTCCCCAATTTGTTGGTCAAATTTCCCTTAATAGAGTAAATACCACCTTGGGTCTCCTCTGAAAAGCAGCTACCAATCTAGTAGGACTAACCTGGTCAACCAAGGAAAAATAAAATAAACAGATGTTCTTTATGATATACTCCTAAAGCACTGATGATGTAATAAGGATTGCTAACAGTCCCATAGTTTACAGACTTTCATATAATTACACAGTCATGTATGAAAATAACAACAGCAATCTTTGGTGTGTAACAGTGTCTGTTATATAGATATCTGAGTCTTTCCCTTTTTGCACTGCTTAATACTTTCTTTGCTCTTAAAGCCTTGTCTTGTAGTTAGGACAGAAACAATAGAAAGCCATTGTTAAGTTATTTGTCAATTCAGACTTCTCTTAATGAGCAGAATATTTCTGTACTACTGTCACAGTGAATGTTTCAGTTTCTGTGCCTCCAGCAGAGCAAATGTTTTATCAGCGGAATTAAAATTCACAGGCCCAAGACCAAAAGTACTGCAGTGAGCAAGACCTCAGAAGGATTAACATCAAATTAGTTGACCAGATTGAACTTGATGTATTAATTACTATTTGCAAATACTGTATCTAACCTGTCACTATACAATGGCCTCTCTATCTGTGGCATTGTCATTATACAGTGGCCTCTATATTTGAGACATACTATAGAATGGAGATCTAAGTGCTTTCGTCAGTAGTATTATCTGACTTCTTCGGAGATCAAAACTACAATGACACAGCCCGTAAATAGTCTTTAAAACTCATGTGTTCTCATTATCCAATTTTCAATTAAAAACAATTAAAAAGTAGTATATTCAGTCACAATACAATTTTAAAAAATAAAAATTTTTTACAATGCTAATTTGGCTTTCAACCTCAATATACTACTTATAGAGATTGTTTCATTCAGGCCCGGGGGGAAACCAGCATTACATCTTAATTGCCACCTTAGTTCTTTATATTCCAAATACAAGTCTACTGAACCTCCTCTGGGTCCTAAATCAACCTTGTCAACCGCTATAAATTTAAAATTGTATGTGGGAAATTTTTTAATGTGCTTTGTCGAGGAATTTCATTCATCGCCCTTTTGAATGTCATAGAGATGTTGATATACCCTTTTCCTGAGTTACTTTTTTGATTTTCCAATGTAAAAACCTTCACATTGTTGACACCTTGCCATGCAAACCAACCACAAACAGTAACAATAAAATCTGTGTACTAGTTTAATAACTCCCCAATTCTGATGGTGTACCTCTGTCCCTTCCAATGTATAGCTACAGTGGGGGCACTGACCACATTTTGTCATTTTGTTCCACTAGCTTTCCCCATTGTGCCTCTTTCCAAAAGTGACCTGAAGGACAAATCCTTCTTGAATACAATAGTGGGTGTCAGCCCCACTTTCTCAAGTAATCCCGGGTCAGTCCTGAAAACAGTCCAATTGTGGCTGATGATCCTTTTGATCCCCCCCAAAATGTAAATTGTAGGGTAAAATAACCACTTTTTGAAAATCCCCACTTTCAGTTTGGGTTTCCATCTCACCATTGTTCATCACCAAACCACTATCAAGACCCCCCCCCATAAGGGGAACAAAGTGCCCTTCATATCTTTTTCTTTTTACCTCATCATAGATACTACTCAGAAAAGGGATAATAGGCTAGGCTTAAAATGGCTCACAGGGCAGTTAGCCTAGTACTAATCTATGAACCTATGGTCAAGCCTTTTCTTACTGTTGGTCCAGAAAATAATTACGTCATCCATAAAATAACCATAAAGGGACCAACTGTTCACAAATTCAGATTTAAACACTACCTTATTCTCCCACTGTGCCAACACCATGTTCGCAAATACAAGAGCACAGGCTGTCCCATAGACACTCCCTTCTTTTGTCGAAACAACTGGTTCTCAAAGGTCAAAAGTTATTTTCAAGAATAGCTTCCATAAGGGCTCTAATTTTAAGCACCCTATCATGCTCGAAACCTGAGTTAGCATATAAAAACTCATAAAATAACTGCAATCCTTCATCATGGGGAATGACTGAAAATAATCACACACATCGATGGTGACAAATCGAAGGTCCTGAGAATAAATTTGGTTGGAAACCTTTGACAAAAAGTCCCATGAGTCTTTGTATAAATGACTGAACTTGTTCAGGACTCCTTTAGTATGGACATCTACATATTTAGCCAAGGGAAAAGTTTTAGACCCTTTGGCATCAACTATTGACCTTAAAGGAGGTCCCCAACTACATTTGTGTATTTTGGGTATTCCAAAATATGATGGGGGTTCTGGGATAACTAACTTGCAAAAACAGACTCTCAGAAAAAGAGATCTTCCCATTATTTAACAGTTCCTCTAGCATGTGGTGTTATTTATTAGGTACCTACTACTTTTTAATTGTTTTTAATTGGAAATTTAATAATGAGAACAGGTGATTTTTAAAGACTATTTAAGGGCTGTGTCATTGTATGTTTTTATCTCTGAAAAGTCCGATAATACAACTGATGAAAGTGCTTAGATCGATAAAGGTGTTTGTTCGGGTTATTCACAGTTCCGTTTTTTTGTTTTTAAAGGTTGTGTCTGTTATACTATTATAGAATGTAAGTTCTATAAGTTAAGTTAATTCTGTAAGTTCTGTAAGTAACCAGTTGCCAATTCTGTGTGTTCATGAATTTATAATATTGTCTACTATTGAATGTTGTATTATCAACACCTAGCGTAAATGTGTACACCTTATGTATGTATTAGTCTTTGCTTTGATGCCCAGGAAGTGACTAAAAAGGTTCTTTGGGCTAGTTCACTCCTCAGGTAATAAATTGTAATAAAATATGTACATACATACATACATACATGCATACATCAACCAATACATAATAAATTCAAAGATCTCAGTCAGAAACATTCTTACCGTCCACCCCCAACCACGTTTAACAAACTCTTGAAGTCTACTACAGGAATAAAACAGACACAGGGTCCTAAGTCAAAAAATGGTACATCTTAATATTCAGAGTGTCATCACAGATTTACCTGAATCAAGAGTTGCTCCAAGACACGGAGGGATAAAGCTCTCACTTTATCCTAGATGACCCAAATTTGATTACTGTCCAGGATGCTGGTGGAGCCACCTGGACAGGATGGAACTGAATGGCCATTAATGGCTCATCCAATTTAGGGGATGATGGTAGTCTGTTCTACTGCAAGTCTGGTACTTTGCAGGGGATGAGCATGCCAGAAAGCAATGTATAGGTCAAGGACATGTGGCCAATGCAGTCTTGCCCATCCTGGACAGAGAAAAGGCATCCTGATCTATTGCAAGCCTGATACTTATCAAAGAGTTGATGTGCCAACAAGCACTGGATGAGATGGCGATTTTATTCATTTAATTATTTATTTATTTAGGACGTAGATGAACTTTGACCACTAAGTTCACTTTTCCATCATAACATTGTAAAGATATCATAAAAATTTAATTTAGTTTAGAGCAAAGAGAACAGTAATATCCAAAGAGCAGTGTTAGGTAAAGCATGAGACAGTATTGTGCATCTGGATACTTAATACTGCTCATGACAAATATGCTTTGAGGAGTGTTTCCTGTTGGGATTAAACAAACACAGGCAGACATTTTCATAAAAGATATAGCACATATGGAGTGCCTTTCCACTACAGCTGACCTCTAAGCTGACTGGTGAAGAAATCAAGGGTAAGAAGCTGAGGAAAAGTGCTAGGGGGTGAGTTCCAAATAATAGGTCTCTGATAGGAGAAAGCCCTGTCAACCGAGAAAATGTGCGAACTGAGATTACAGTTGTCAGAGTGACAGAGCCTGAAGATTTGTGAGCTTTGAGATATTGTTTAATAGAGATGAGGTGATTTAAGGCTTTTCATTGGCCCATGTGGAGACCCTCGTGTAGAAGAATAAAAGTAAGGAGAGTTAATTAGTGGCCACCCTGATTGGATAAATGTTTCTCAAGTGGTGTGCTGTCTAACACTTGGATAGATGTATATGCAGAAGTGTGTATGTAGAGTAGTCCTAGCAATGCTGGAGTTCTGCTCGTTTAAGTCTGTCACGGGGTAATTGAAACTAGGATAATTAGAAATGCCATCATCATGTTGCACTGCTGTTTTCATGATGCCCCCCCTCCTATGATAATGGCACTGTAGGGGCTAACTGATATTGGCAGATAACGGGGGGAGGGAGACTTCAAAAAATTAAGTGAGTTAGGATATCAAAAATGAATTAAAGAATTCAGATGTCACTAGCAAAAATAGCAGACTTATAGAGCCTGGAAAGCAGTGATAAGAATTAACAGGCTTGTGAAAACAAACAGAACCATAGGGCAACCTCAAAACAGCAAAAATAGCAGACTCAGTGGGTCCAAAGCTGAATTATTGCAATCAGTTTATACAGGACAGCATTAATTGGCTTATTTTTAGCTATCATAAATGAAAAGAAAAAAACAGAACAGACAGTAATATTAGTGAACCAAAAATAACTTAACCAGAGAAACACAGCACAGTTATGAGAAAGAATTGTATCAGAATTACAGAAACAATTAAACACCATTTCCTGACTTTCTGTCCCAGAGACTCCCCCATCTGTGGAATAGACTCCCTCTCCATGTCAAGCAGAGTACCACTTTATCCCTTTTTAAGCTCAATCTGGATAACAGAAAATACATCCCTGGGATACTACCTGTGTCCCTGCTGGACAGGGGCATCTGGTGCTGACTTGTCTAAACATGGGCCAAACTCTTGGCTAGGCTTATAAGGGCCTCAGAGGCAATAGCCTAGTAACTTCCAATGGTCCTATGGTCCTATGATCCTAAGCATCACCATGTATAACTAAAGCTGCTGGCCAGTGTAACACATATTGACAACATACTTATAATTTTCTGTAGACTCAGAGCTGCATCAGTATATTAAAGGGCAACAATATTGCTGGTATTTATGGGTTATTCAAGCCATTACAATAACTTTTACCCCACTGACTTATCAACTATACACATCAGCTTTTATAGTTTTGGCTAACTTTTAACAAAACGTATCAAGCTATGATGACCTGGTATGGTGGAAGAACTACACTCTTGCTTCTTTATTTATTTTTTTTAACATCTGGTAAGCGGGTAATTATAATGTCCCAAAGATCCTGGTGAGGCATTGTTCAGGCTCAGTGAAAATCAGTGATGCCTACAGTTGATTCACTAATACTTAAAACGGCTTGTTTCAAGTACTCTGGATGTGCATTAGTCTTGTCAGCTGCCTACACAGGTCTTTCAAAAGTAGCAAGACAAATAAAACAGAACCTGCTAGCATGGCTTAAAATCACCTTTATTGTACTCAAAAAATGGCAAATTAACCTTTATTGTACTCAAAAGATGGTAAGTGCTTTCACTCCTATGTGGTGCTTCTTCAGACCATCAATGTAACAAAAGTCAAGAACGCCCAAAATATAGGAGACGTCATTAATTTCAAATTTAGTGTGCTAACACATGTGATTTCAGTATTGGTCTTAAAGGAACAGTTTCATTAAGACACAGGTCTTTGTCTGGTTGCAGTTCAAGAATCCAATCAACTTCCAAGCATTGCATGCGATTTTTAATGTCCCCTCCTCTCTAGTTAACTTATCTTCTTCTTTTGGCTGTTCCTGTTAGGGGTCACCACAACAAATTATCTGTTTCCATTTCTTCCTGTCCTCTACATCTTGCTCTATCACACCAACCAGCTGTATGTCCTGTCTCACCACATCCATAAACCTTATCTTAGGCCTTCCTCTTTTCCTCTTACCTGACAGCTCCATCCTTAACATACTTTTCCCAATATACCCAGCATCCCTCCTCAGCACATGTCCAAAACAATGCAATCTCGCCTCTCTGGCCTTGTCTCCAAACCATCCAATCTGAACTGACCCTCTAATATACTGATTCCTAATCCTGTTCATTCTCGTTAAACTCAATGCAAATCTTAACATCTTTAACTCTGCACCTCCAGATCTGACTCCTGCCTTTTTGTCAATGCCACTGTCTCCAACCCATATAACATAGCTGGTCTCACTACCCTCTTGTAGGCCTTCCTTTTCACTCTTACTAGTGCACGTCTGTCACAAATCACTCCTGACACTCTTCTCCACCACTCCACCCTATCTGTACTCTCTCTTTTTCACCTCTCTTCCACACCCACCGTTACTCTGAACTGCTGATCCCAAGTATTTAAATTCATCCACCTTCACCACCTCTACTCCTTGCATCCTCACCATTCCTCTATCCTCCCTCTCATTCACACACATATATTCTGTCTTAGTCCTGCTGACCTTTATTCCTCTCCTCTCTAGAGCATATCTGTACCACTCCAGTGTAACTTTATGTAGTTGTAAAACAAAAAAATGAAAAGTATGATAATTTCCAGTCACATATACATATCTATAGAAAACATTCCTTAAATCACATTTCTTGTTATCATTAAGATGTTCTCTAATGTGATCTTTAAGTGTTTTATTTGTTTTTCCAACATAGAAACTCTTACTTAATTTACAGATTGCTAAGTATACTAAATTACTACTTTTATAGTAAGCATAAAAATTTAAATGGTATGTATGGAAAATGCCCACCAAAGACTAACAGTGTTCGGGGAAAAAAAACAACTAGTATAAAAGGAAAGAAAACAAACCAGAATACTGAAACATGGCTGTACAGTATAGCATAAATTAAACATTAACTAAAAAAACATAAAAAAATCTTTATTACGGTAAGCACTTTTGCTTTTATTTAGAATGCTTCCTCAGACCATTAAAAATGTTATAAAACTGTAATTAAAATAATAATTAGTCACAAATCATACACCGGTAAGATCAAAGTTCTCAGCACAATAACCAATCATAGTGCATAAGCTAAAGTTACTGTTCACCAACCATTTAAAGTGACCCTGTTGAAAATATGTAAATGATATGCTATGCTCCGTTAAACATAATATGTTCCTCTGCCTGCTGTTTTACAGTCTAGATCACAGATCACATCAAAGTATGATAATGTCAATAAAATCATCATTCACATAAAAGACAGTATAATATAGCATAAAAATTCAAAATAAAATAGTCAAAGCGATATGAAAACAAACATAAAACAAGACATAATAAGCAAAGCATAAATTATGAAATATATAACACAAATAAAGAATATAAATAAAAATATGTGAAATTTCTACAAAACTTTATCATCTTAATAGCCTCCATGATTTTAATACTAGCTTAAGAGGAACCTGTTCATTCAGGCCAGAACTCTATCGGCCGTAAGAGTAATGATCCATCTAAGTTCGCGATTCTCGGTGATATTATTAAAATCACCTAAACGTCCACATTGAATTAGGTGATCAGTGGCTAAAAACCTAAATTCATGTCAACTTCCACAATTAAAGATATGCCTCGACAGAGCATTAGTAGTAGTCTCCTTCCTAATATGATATAAATGTTCACGGAGCTTACATAAAAAGATCAATTGGTTTTCCCCACATAAAATTTCCTACAAGCTAAACATTGAGCCAGATATATAATGTCTTTAGCTTGAACCTTATAGGTGTACAGGCTACCAGTATCTGGATGTAAAAAACAATTATATGTGTCTATATACTGACAAAAGCTACACTGACCACAGGCTACCATGCCAAAGTCTGAGGGCATGAACATCAAGCATGTTTCATTGGTGGGATAGCATAACAACCTCCTGAGTGATTTTTGTTCTTATAACAAAAGCGTGGTACAGGTCCAGCTATCTCTCTAATAGTAGCATCTAGCATAACAATAGACCAATGTTTTTTAAAGATATTAGTGATAGCCCTAGTGTTACCACAGTAATAAATAGGGATCCAAAAATAATTCTGTCTATTAGAAATATAAGGTCTAACTGCATCTGTATGGATTGAAACATATGACCTAGGTTTTTTGTGTCTAGTAGAAACACTAAAGTTACAGGCTTCATCTACCTCACTTATATCATAACCCCTGCCAACCAACTCATACGTCAATGTGTTCAGGTTCCTCAAAAACTCATCATGATCAACGTTCAACCTAGAGGCCCTTATCCATTGTCCCCTGGTAACATTTCGAAAAATGTGCTTGGGTTGCATACTGCATCTGTGTAATAAAGAACATCTATAACAGTATTTCTTGTATAGGCCTGTGGTAAAGGTCAGATCTGGTTTTCTACAGACTGTGACATCCAGAAACTCTACAACACACTCTGAATGATAAATGGAGAACTTAAGAAAGCTTGTAGTACCATGTAAATATGTCACAAAATCATTCAACTGAGTAATCGAACCTGTCCAAAGAAAAACACATCGTCAGCAAAGCAACGATAAAATGACACATACTCACAATAATATAGAGAAGTAAAAACCATACTTCTCTCCTATTGGGCCTAAACTATATTGGAGTAGCTACTGGCTCATGAAGACCCCATAGCTACACCCATTTTCTGTAAATAATAAAGTCCATCAAACGTAAATACATTGTTCTCAAGTGTAATTTCAATAAACAAACATAAAAGCTGTATGTCTGTTATCATATTAGCTATTCTCTGTTAAGTACAATCTAACCAGCTCTATTCCATCTTGTTTGAGGATAACTAAAGAGAGAAACCAGATCCATGGTAACTAACAAACAATTCTCAGGGATCACATTCTGACTCGTAAACTCATATAAATCTTGTACAAAGTGCCTAGTATCCCTCAAGATTATTTAATTCTGATCCAAAACAGGTCTTAATGAGTTTTCAACATAAACAGAAAAAGGTTCCATCAACCAGCAACCCCCAGGAATGAAAGGTCTGAAAGGTGGTTTGGGTAGGTTCTTATATATCTTACATAATCCTTGAAAATTCGGAACCAAAGGATAATCAACAAACAAGTATTTAGCTAAATCAGTGGTAACATCACCACTCTGTAAGCAGTCATTGACTGTCCTATGGACATATTCAATAACTGTATAAATCGTATCAATAGTTATTTGGAAATATTCTCAGCCTCTGATAACATCTGCCTCAGACTGGAGAAATAAAATCCATGATGCATGAACTGACGTATCAGTGGGACATATACGACAGTATCCCCTACATGTTAGTAAATTAATCAGAGCTTCATTCTCAGTATGTGTTCAGATAGAGAAAAGAGTATTATTACTATTCTCCCTTCTTGTAAAGAATTTCAATGTATCTGCCTCACACATCTTAACAAACACTTCAACAACAGGAATAAAAGTCAAAGGCCAGCAAAAACTACACGTAAAAGAGATGTAGTCCAAGTAATCACCACCACAGCTGCTATAATCCACAAAAGTGTTTTACACAGTTATTGAGCGCTTTCATCTCAATAAAGAGAGACTTCATCAGAATAACAAAGAAGGCATAAACAAAGGCAGTTTAAATACTAACATCAATTGAAATTCCACCAATGAAATGTTAAATGTAATTCAAAACCTTCACATATCAATTAATTAATTAAAAAAGCCTGGATAAGATCACCGCAAAGCAGCTTTTTGCAGCATAAATTTCAATAAACCTGCATGCATATTACATAACCTGCATGCATTTACACAAATTATATCCACCCCTACCAGGATAGGTAAACCCAACCAAAAAGAAAGTATACTTGACTGGGTACTCATAAATAGTCACCCCCAACTGTACATTTCTGGTACCCTCCTTTATGGCCTAAGCGATCACCTTCTCACATATGTAATTTTATTTATTTATTTTATTTTATTTTACATTTGTTAACTGGGCTAGTCTAGTTGGATATATTTCCATTTTCAGTAGAGGCCCGGGGAGAAAAGCTCCAAACAGATATAAAAAGTATGAAATATTGTTACATGGTAAATAAAGGATTAATAAAAACAAAATAGAGAAACATGCAACAAGTAATCATTACATACTAAAGATGTTAACACTTGAGAAAAGCAACAGTAAAAATATTTACACTTAAGAAAGCAAAAACAAATGTCGCACAGTAAGAATCATGCGCAAGTATTCACATCAGGTGGAAAGATTTTGGCAGTAAGTTAATTAGAGTTTAAACAGTGTCAGTCTTACTTACATGACTAAGCATTAAAATGTTTGGAAGTTTGGTTGGAAGAGGAAGAAACAGATGTGAAGAGGGTGGTTAGTCAGGGTTGCTACAAGGGCATAACCAGTGCATTTGGAGGTGTTTTTTAAGTTTTCGTTTAAAGAGTGGCAAGGATGTGATTAGAGTTAGTTCATTGCGTAGCAGGTTCCAGTTTATTTCAGCTGCGTTAGTAAACAGAGAGTCACCAGCCATATTATTAGACTTTGTTATGCTAGCGAGGAGTTTTCTAGAAGAATGTAGGGAATTCAGATTTTTATAGGGGATTAAGAGCTTGGAGAGTATAGGGGTGTTATTGGGTTTGTAAAATATCTTGTGGGCAATCGTGAGTTGGGGCATTATCAGATGGTTTTGGAATTCCAACCAGTCTAGTTGCCTAAGATTAAAACAGTGGTGGGTTTTAAAAGGATTGCCAGTAGCGAATCTGGCAATGTTATTATAGGAAGTTGCTAGTTTGTTAAGGTTAGTTTTCTTTAGGTTGGTAAAAATAGGTGAAGCATACAGAAGAGTTGAGATTAGATGGGAGTGAGCAATCTTGGTTCTGGCTGCTGGGGTTAGGAAAGGTTTTATTCTATATAAGGAGCCTATTTTTCTGTTGACTGTTTTAATGGTGTTATTTATATGGTAATCAAATGTGAGGATATTGTAAATAGATATTCCTAACAGTTTAGTGGTAGAGTCTGGAAAAATAATAGTGCCATTATTTGAAGATATTGAGAAATCTATGGGGGAGGACTTGGTAGTGGGGGTAAAGAGAAGGAGTTTTGTTTTTTTGGCATTAAGAAGGAGGCAGCGTTTTGAAAACCATATTTCTACAGTGTTGAAAACATTTTGAGTGAGAGAATATAGTTCAGATGGAGAGGTTGCTGAGCATATTAGTGTGGAATCATCTGCATATTGAATGCAGGTAGTTTGAGGAATTGCTACATGGAGATCATTGATAAATAATGAGAAAAGAAGTGGTCCAAGAATGGAGCCCTGAGGGACTCCTGTGGTGATTGGCAAGAAGGATGAAATTTGATTTTCCCAGAGAACTGCTTGTTGCTTGTTGCTGAGGTAGGATCTGAACCATTTAACAGCCTGAAGGAAAGAGATTCAAGAATATTGATTAAGAGGGTGTGGTTTACCATGTCAAAAGCTTTAGAGAGGTCAGTAAAGAGTGCTGATGAGAGGATGTTTTTATTACGGTTTCTACTGATGGTATCTATAAAGGATAGAAGAGCAGTAGTGGTACTGTGTGATGGCCTAAAGCCATGTTGACAGTTTGCTATTATGTTATTTTGAGAAAGATGATGTAGTAGTTGTTGGTGAATGCATTTTTCCATAATTTTTGCTAAGGGTGATAAAAGAGCAATTGGCCGATAGAGTAGTCATTTGAGTTTCCACCTTTATGTAATGGGATAATGTGGGAGATTTTCCAAATATCTGGAATGGTTCCTTCATGGATTGTCCTGTTTATAAGGATGGATATAGGATAGGCAATTACTTTGGCTGCTTTTTGGAGATATTGGGAAGGTAGCTGGTCCACAGAAGGTGTGCATGGCTTGAGTTTTTGAATAAATTTATAGATGAGAGTAGTGGAGATGGGTTGTAGTTTGAATTTAGGTAGGGAGTCTGGTGAGGTGGTGGGAAGGCTTGAGTTATCTGGAATGAGTTGACTAGCTAGAGATTGTATCGGCTCAGTGAAGAAGGAGTGAAGAAGGAGTTAAAGGTATTTGCAGTTTGATGGGAGGTATTTGGATCTGCCTCAAATGGGGTGGGTGTTTGGGAGTTACCTGGGGAAAGGAGCTTATTAATGCTAGACCAGAACTTCTGAGGATTATTTTGGTGAGTTTGTTGGAGTTTACAGAAGTAGTTTTTTATCTTTAAGTATTGCCTTTTTTGTACTATTTCTGAGCTGCTTGAATTGTAGATGATCAGAGATATTTCTGTTAGCTCTCCACTTAACCCAAACTTTGTTCCTAAGCAAAATTTGATGTTTAGTTTCATTAGTAAGCCATGGGGCTGGGTTAGACTTCATTCTAATGGACCATTTAGGAGCATGGTTATCCAGTATAGATAAGAATTTGGAGTTAAGATACTTCACAGCCTCTTCAAGTGGAATAGTTTTTAAAGGGTTCCAGTTGCAGGCTTTAAGCTCAGCTTGAAATAATTCTGAGTTTAAATGTTTGGTAGAGCGTGCTATCCTAGAGGTGGGGTGGTCGGGAAGAGCCTTCTTTTCTCTTATGATGTAGGTCAAAAAATGATCACTAACATCATCTGGCAGAGTTCCTACCTTGTAAGATTGTTTCTGTTTATTTATAAGTATCCAGTCATAGGTGCTCTCTTTCTTATTAGGTTTGTTAATTCTGGTTGTAGAGGTTATGGTTTGGCTAAAGCCATGGAGGTTAATATGAGAGGTAGGATTTTCAGCACTAACACCTTTCCAATCAATATTAAAGTCGCCTAGTATTATTGTTTCTTGGGGGGTAGGTGGAAGACACCCAGCTTAGATTAGCCTCTATTGTAGTGATATTATTTTCGGGTGGTATGTAGATGCAGATAATGTATAAAGATTTCTTTGTGTTGATTTGAAGTTTGGTAATAAGGACTTCTGCATTATTATTCTGGGCTGAATTAGATGGTAGGGTGGAGATATGAAGTCCATCTTTAAATAGAACTGCTACTCCACCACCTTTGCATTTTGTTCAGTCTTGTCTGACTATATTGTAGCCTTGGGAATGATTTCATTGTCTTTAGTTTCTGGTTTCAACCAAGTTTCAGTGAGGCAGAGGATTTCAAAGGAGTGAGTATCTAGGAGGGCATGGAGGTGGGCTACTTTATTATTAGTGCTTTGGATATTAAGATGTCCTATTAGGAGAGAGTTATTGAGATTAGGGTGGGTTGTTTGGAAAGTGGGGTTGTTAGGGCCAGGGTTGGGGTGGATGTTACCATCTTTTAAGGAGGGATTATTTAGTTTAGTTGCTGAATTATCCCTAAGGTTAGTTTGAATTTTCACTTTATTTATTGAGGGTAAATTGTATTTAATGTGGGAGAGTCTATGGTATTTAGGTAGGAGGTAACTGGGAATGGAAGTTATGTTAGTATGTCTATTAGTGGGTATATGTGTGTAAACTGCTGTTTGTTTTAGAGAGTGGTTATGATGAAAATAGTGCAGATTTTCAATGGAGGTAAGAAGGTAGGTTGAAGTGAGGACAGTTGAGAGTATAAATGAGAGTGTTAGCTTGGTTAAATTAGTCAGAGGCATCTTAAAAGGATTGTGAAAAAAAAAGAGGAGTGATAAATTAGGGAGTGGAGAGTAGAGCAAAAGAGGATAAAGGGATAAAGAAAGTGAAGTGGCGAGAAAACTAATATGTATTGGATAAAAGTAAGAGGATAAGGCTATTAATTCCCAACAACCCTTACTCAGAAAGGTTAGAAACAATAAAAACTTTGACCCTGTCCAATTCCAACAAGAACTAAACTCATGTAATTGGTCTATTCTAAAACATCTCCCCTTAGAGGAAGCAGTAGTATACTTTAACAACAAATTCCTTGATAACCTTGATTTGCATGCACCTGTTCGTTCAAAGAGAACCAAGGCAAAAACTGCGCCATGGCTTTCTAAAGAGTCTAAACTGAAAATTACCCTTAGAAACAAAGTGTGTGCTTTATGGCGTTCTTCTAAAGACCCTCAAGATCACATTAAATACAGGCAATCCAGGAATGAAACCAAAAAATCAATTTTACAAGACAAAAAACAATACTACTGTAATTTACAGACAATAAATCAAAATAACCCTCAGAAGTTTTGGGCAGGTTTAAATAATCTACTACATCCTGGACAAACTTCAACCCCAATTCCTGCTGCTACTATTGATAAAACCCCTGAAGATGTTTCTGATAGTTTTAACCAATTCTTTACTGAGACAATTCAAGCCCTAGCTAGCCAACTACCTCCTAGCTCCCCTGGTCCTGAAAGTAGCACCCCTAGAAACCTACTCGCGTTCAGCTTCCAACCAGTCACCACTTCACTTATCCATACCTTGATCAAAAAATTAAAACCCACTACACTTTCTGCTGATCAACTCCCCGCCAAGTACCTACAAAAATCAGCTGATGCTATTGCTTACCCCGTCTCAATACTAATCAATCAAACCATAGTAGAAGCTAAAATTTCCACCATCTGGAAAATATCCTATTTAATCCCACTTCACAAAGGAGGCAGCTCTACTGAATTCTCCAATCATAAGCCAATAGCTATGCTCTCTCCACTTGCAAAGATCATGCACCACCTAATCCAGAATCACCTTATGGCAGACACTCAGCATGGCTTCCGTCCTCATCACAGTACTTTTTCAGCCCTCCTAGCCTTTACCAACACCATAAACCATAATCGCAACAATAATTATATATCCTCAGCCCTCTTCTTGGATCTTTCCAAGGCATTCAATATGGTTGATCACCAACTTTTAATCCACACCCTGCAAACATTCTGTCTAGATACTGGAGCCCTTCAGTGGTTTCAATCCTACCTGAATGGTTGACAGCAGGCTGCCCTCTGGCAGAACAATCTCTCTAACCTTCTACCTGACACCCTTGGAGTACCACAAGGCTCTATACTAGGGGCTTTGCTGTTCTCCATCTTCATTAACCACCTTTATACTGTCATCCCAAAAGTCAGCTGTATCCAATATGCTGATGACTCTACTCTGACTTGCTCAGCCACATCTCCAGTAGAGTTATGGTCAGCTACCCAGACCACCTTTAATACAATAGGAAACTGGCTTTCTGAACATCGTCTGATCCTAAATCCCAAAAAAACTAAAATGCTGTTATTTTCACCAACATGTAGGTCTACCGCTTTCACCTTTACCATAAAATCAAATGATGGCACAATAATCTCCCCTGATCCCTCTACAAAACTATTAGGTGTCATCATAGACAATAACCTAAAATTTGACCTACATGTTAACCAAACTATCAAAACCATCAATAAAAAACTAGGGTCACTTTACAGAATAAAAGCCTTCCTAACCCCTCCAGCTAAAATTGCCATAGCTCGCTCTCACCTTCTTTCAACCCTTCTGTATACATCCCCTCTACTCTCAAATTTAAACAAGACAGTCCTTAACAAACTCTCAATTTGCTACAACCACATTGCCAGGTTTGCTACTGGGCTGCCTTTTAGGACACATCATTGCATCAATCTAAATCAGCTTGGGTGGCTTGAACTACCCAACCTAATCCAGTATAACCAACTGATTATGGCCTATAACATCCTCTATAATCTGGACAATACTCCTACACTTAAAAATATTATCACCCCCTTTAACAATCCTAGACCGCTTCGATCCTCTAACAAACTACTAAGTCAGACTAGCAAAATTAATAACACAGCCAGCGATTCTCTCTTTGCAAACTCTGTAAGTAGATCCTGGAACTCTCTTCCAGATAATATTACCTTACTTTCCACCTTAGGTCAATTTAAAACTAGACTCAAACAATATTTGTCACTTAACTGGCTATGTCAATGTATCAAGCCTGGCTAACTCTCTCTAGAATGTGTAAAAATCTGTTAACCAGTTTACTGTGTAATTTAATTTAATTGCTCAGGATTAACTGTAACCTGTGGAACTTGTTTAACTTGCTTACTTATGTAATCTCTGTAAATAGTCTGTTTGTAATATGTAATGCTGGTATTATGTAATACTGTGTCAGCTTACCTTTGGAGCTTTTCTCCCCAGGCCTCCGCTGAAAATGGACATGCATCCAGTCGGACTATCCCGGTCAACAAATGTAAAATAAAATAAATAAAATAAAAATAAATAAATTAAACAATGTAATGGTTCAATATATTTAACAAAACTTTTTTTAAAAAAACACATATACCTTATAGTTTGCTATATTTTATCTGCTTTTTCCATGTAACATAGGAACAATAGAAATTGCATCATTTAAGCCTGGGGGGAACATCACAGCTAACCTAAGCTGTCATTCTGTTTCTTTTTTCTTTAAAATATTTTTCCAATCTCGCCCCCTGCCATCCAATTTAATAAGTTCTACTATCCCAAATAAAAACTTATCAAAGTTAGAACAAGTCTGAGAATGTTTATACAATGCACTATTCTGCTTCCCAGTTTTGATATAATTTACATGTTCATATATTCTACAGCTTATGGGACGTTCAGTCTTACCTACATACAAGTAAAAACATGTGGTGCAAACACTTAAATAGACCACTTTGCTAGTCTTACAATTACCCTTTTTAAAGTAAACTCTGCTATACATTCTGTTGTTTAGGGTAATTAATTTTTCCTTAAAAATAAAGGGGCATTGACTACAAGCATGGCAAAGCCTTGTACTGGCATCTGTTGTACTAGCACTGTCTATCCTATGTTCCAGGAGCTTCTTTAAGTTTGCTCCTGCACTATATACAAATTTTGGTTCTTTACCCACCTTATCATAGACATCTTTATTTACCCTAAATATGTTCCAGTTGGAACTCAAGGCATTCTTAATCTTTTTGGTAAGACGGTTATATTGTAACACACATGCTTTCTCATATAAGACCTTGTTGGTGTCAATCTTACATTCAGTATTAGATGGAGCCAAACCCAATCCCAACAGTGGTTTGTAAACACTTCAACAACATTATCAAAGGTTGGCATATACAGACTAGGTCTCATATAACATCTTCCATTAATATCTCAAACATCAGACCCATATAAAGTTCGTAGGGTCAAATTATGTGCAAACATTCTTAAATCAATAATAGTATCCTCCAAATTAGCTCCCTGTGCAGGAATAAAAGATAAACCATAATTCAAAACTCACTGTCCGTTAATTCCTTTCTAGAGATATTCAAAACTAAGGAATGGTGTTCGGCTGCCACATGCATTTCAATGTGCAATGGTTCCCCGCTATAGGTTGTTTCCTTTTGTTCCTTCCCTGACTCATTGAACATTTCAGAGAATGTCTCCTCTCTTGTCTGATGGGTAATGGTAGTGAGGGAACAATCTGATTAACAGTATTCTGTTTCATAGTCTTTCTCTTAACTACTGGTTGAGTATGCACCTGCATTGCACTTCCAGTAATAGCAACAGTTGATACATCATCAGGAGGATTACTAGGTGGTGTCGTAAATACGGACTCACAACTTTGTCCACTATTCAATGAGTCTGAATTATTATTAATGTTATTAATATTAGATTTATTTTTGCCATCTAATGGATGTTCAGCATTGTCACCACCTAAGTTGGACTCAACACCAGGACAAGGTCTCACTCTTGGCCATGTAAAAACATTGCCGTTCTTAAAATCATGCATGTCTCTGGCCAGCATTTTCCTCTTCTGAGTCAACAACTTAAACTCATACATAAAAACGGTATCAGCAGTGTAACATAATTTCAAGTCAGCTGATCAGCTGAAGCTAGTTCATACAACTTGGTCTGCTTTTTAATAATATTATCCATTAGCTCCTTCTCAGTCGGCTTGAAATATTCAACCAACAGTTTCATATAAGCAAAACTTGCAAATAAGTTTATCTGTTGCCACTTGGCCAGTAAATGAGGATAATGCTCACCTTGCCTAGGCATTTTCAGGATCCTCAGATCCCTGGGCATCACTTAGAATTGCAAACAATCCTCAAAATTGTAACTTTGTATTTATATACGCTTCAAACAAAAAAGGTAATTCTCAACCAATCTAATTTTAGATTCACAGTGTTCATTCAACAGTGTCATTATCCCCTGGTGGTATATCCAATAGGTCATTGCATTATAACAGCAATGGATTAACATTATGATTAAGCAGCCTGGAGAGACTGTCTCTCATCTTGCTTCTCATTTCTCCTGGGTTACAGTCAAGCTTGATATTCATTTCAGGGCATCCAGCTATGCTGTACGGGGGCCTGCAAACAAACAAGTAAATGGTGTATATGGAAAATGCCCACTGAAGACTAACGGTGTCTGGAAAAAAAAAACAACTAGTGTAAAATGAAAGAAAACAAACCAATACACTGAAACATGGCTGTGCAGTATAGCGTACATAAAATACTAACGAAAAAATGTAAAAAAATCTTTATTAGGGTAAGCACTTTAGAAAAAAATAAAAATGTAAGCAGACACCATTTGATTTCTGAGGAATCAGTTTTCAACTAACTGGTAAAGTTCATATTTATGAATAAGTTCTTATTTCAGCATTAATTTCTGACCAAATTATTTGTTGCTGCACAGAACTTAGAAGTCTTAATTCCAGAGTCTGTCCTTTTCCATCCAGTAACCACCTTGGTTATAGTCATAAAGTCCCCTGCCCTTCATTCGTCTGCTGCCCATGATTCTCTGAGTGTAGCAACTGACAAAAGCAGACCTTGAAGCAGTAAGCTGTATAATATTAACAACAGAAAAAAGGCACTAGCACTTCTGGAAACCAATAAACTGTAAAATAAGTGCCAGGAAACGTTGATGCTCAGTCCATGCAGTTTATTCCCCAAAAAGTTAAAAACAAGTGAAACCAAAAGCAAACGCCAACTAAAATACTTAGAAACCAAAAGCAAACGCCAACTAAAATACTTAGAAACCAAAAGCAAACGCCAACTAAAATGAAACCAAAAGCAAACGCCAACTAAAATGAAACCAAAAGCAAACGCCAACTAAAATGAAACCAAAAGCAAACGCCAACTAAAATGAAACCAAAAGCAAACGCCAACTAAAAAGTATTTTAGTTGGCGTTTGCTTTTGGTTTCACTTGTTTTTAACTTTTTGGGGAATAAACTGCATGGACTGAGCATCAACGTTTCCTGGCACTTATTTTACAAGCTGTATAATATATTATTTGCAGTAATAAATAAAATAATAAAGTTTTGCAACAATCCAAAGTGATACACAGAGAATACATACAGTCAAATGCAGGTAGTAAACTAAGTGAAATATTTGACGTGTGCTGTCATTAAATGTTATGCTGTAGAGCTCTGATTAAAAGGAAAGCAATGTGTTCTGTGTTAAAACTAAAATTGGCATTTGCATTTTATATTCCTTAGCTGCAACAGCCTTCACAGTTTCACGCTTATTCCTCAGGAGAAAAATATTTTCTTTCACTAGTACCAGTTCTAGTCGGAATATGTTTGTGCTGGTCCCTGAGTGAAGATCCTTTTGACACAGGAATATCAATCATCTTCATTTAATACACGTCAACATTTTCCTTCTTTAGTGCATTCCTGCTCCTCCTTGAAAATGAGAGTATGGCTTACTATAGAGCATTGCTTCTCAATTACCCTTACTAGAAGCCTTGGCTTGTTTAAAGGAGGCTGAGGCAAGTGTGAAAAAGTCATGTACTTAACTAGTTGATATAATTTTTATCAGCTGTTTCCTATTGTTTTTATGTTGCATGAAAAAAAGGCAGAAGGGTAAAAGTCTTTGAATACGTCTGTGATTGCAATCCACACCTCTCAACCTCTTAGTGGAAATTGTTTAGACAAATTCAAACATAATGGTGCAGGGGTCAAAGGCCCTAAATCAGGAGAAAGATTTTATATATTACTCTTATAAACTTGGAAAGTTTTTAGAATAACAGGTTTTGAATTAGTGTGCGTTATCTGATGGATATGAAGTTTGAAACTCAAATGTCTGTCATTATTTAGTGACATCAATTCTCAATATTTGCTAGAAACCACACATTTCATGAGGAACACACCAATCATATGAAGCAAAATTCTGGACATCCTGCAAAATTCTGGACAATTGCAATGTTATAGTAAAATAATAAGGTACTAACTTAAAATGCGGTTATTGGAAGTAAATGTGGTGTGTGTGAAATCTGGTGCGTGGTCTACTTCTGTACAGAGTTAGATATGTGTTTTTGTATAGACAGAAACAAAGTACTTTACTAGGGATAACTCATGGCAGTTTTTGAATTTGGATAGAGGCTTACTACAACACAGTTGCAGAAGTCATACTATAGAGAGTGGGGTACTCATCATTTTTGGGGGATGTCTCTGAAAATTTTAGACAATTATAATATTTTTCAACACAACTTTGGATATGTTTTTTGATAAGAATGTGCCAATTAGTTTGACCTATATTACAAAAAATATTTGAAGATGTGATGTATTTTTGTCTGCATATTTTGCTGTGCTAGCTATGTGATGTACATATTTAGTAGGGTTGTAAAAAAGTATATGTACATATAGGCATCTTAATGAAAACATGCTGCAAGTATGAACTTGATCTATCTAGGAGTGGTGGTTGTATTAGCAAACAGCACAATGGCTACATCATAATTCTCACTGAAGAGTATTTATTATGCTGCCTGACATACTTGAAAACAATGTCATGCAGTTTTTACTACGTATAAACTCATAAATAAAAAAACACCCTGATATCAGCATCAGTAAACTATTTTCCTGGAGCTGTAGTGAAGCAGGGTTTGCTTCTAAACTGATAACAGTTGATGTTGCATGTGCCAGGTCAGGTGTCACTCAAAGAGAGAGTGTCAGCAGAGTAACGGATGGTCGGGCCACAGTATGCTTTCCATTTTTTCCGTGCAGCATTTTTTTCTTTTTTCCTTCTTTTCTTTCTTTCTTTTTATTTTTTTTTTACATCAGTAAGAAACAATGTGTGCATTTTAAAAAGAAAAAGCAGTTAATACCTCTGCAAAAAAGCTGAGATAGTCCAGATTTCCTGTCTGTGTACAAAAACATTTTCTTTTGTGTTTGTGCTGTAGGGTGAATTGCATCATTCCTTTTGTGCTGTGTATTAGGCAAAGATTTGCTGAAATTAGAAATACCAACTGAATTGAAACGAAACAACGTCCCACTGGAATACTCAAAGTCCCGGTGACACCGTGACTTTGAAATTAGAAATAGCATTTCCTGTAACTGATATCAACACAGAACAGTAGCTCTGCAAAGATTTAGTGGTATATAACATGAGTTTTCTTAGGCCTACATTTACTTACAGAGATTAGACTGTTGCCTTTGGGGAACAAGACCTAAGAGAATGTCCAGCCTGAGGTGAACTATGTCAGCTATTCTGCAGGCATCATGATTAGATGTCCAGTCCAGAGGGAAATCAAGTTGCATAAAGTCAATTGCCTGCGGCTGTTTGACTTAATTCACAGTTAGGGGACTAGGGGACTGCAAATGTGACAGCAACTATTCATGCATTTTTACCTGACTAAGAGAAAAAAGACCCATGTGTAATACAATGCCTACTAGAGATGTCAAGGGCATCGGCAGCAGTATGTTTATGCTAAAATCATTATTTCTTGGGATGGGCACTCTATTGAAATGTCAGCACTCCAAATGCTGAGTGCACATACTCCGAAAAAATACAGAAAATGCAGTACAAGAGCAACTCTTAAGCATTGTTCTTCTCTTTTAAACTTCTTTTTTGCAGAGGGGCAGTCCCCCTACACCTCCTAATGTGGGGGTCAAGCCCCAACACCTCCATACTAATATATACTGACTCTGAGATCTCCATAACTTAGAGAAAAGGGAATATTCCCAGAGATAAACATCTCAGACTTAGTATGTTTAAGTCCATTTTTTTCAGTCATTCAGTCTCCGTACTTCAGGACCCGTTCTAGTGGAGTCCAAGCATTTCAAATGGTTACCCTTTGGCTATGACATTTTTTGTCTTTCCTAATTTTGAAAGGCATTGCATCCAATGCTGAACTTTAGTGCCTAGTGCCTAATTTGTCCAGCAAAAGCATTATCTGTGTCATTCTAGCAATGATTAATCTAGCAAAGAGAAACATATATTTGCTGGATCAGTCTAATGCTGTGATACAAAAACAGTGTTCAGATATGCAAAGTGCAAGCTTCAGATCAGTCAGCAAACAGATGATGGAATGAATGATTGATGTTTACCATTCAGTCACTGCTATTAAGACTGATATGAACATAACACATATTTCACCCCTTCTAAATTCTCTTATGGAATTTTACCTGTTTTGATCCAGAGGCAGCAGAGTGGTTAATTAAGTTTGTAGATGACTGTAAACTGGGTGGTGTTGTTCAATCTTCAACTGAATCAGAGTTTCCCCAACACAGCTTAGACCATGCTAACAATTGGTACAAAACAGTTTCACTTACCATTATCAGAGTTATACCCCTGCAATCAGACACTGTTTTAAGGGATTTGGGTGCTCTTGTTTATAATTCCTTATCATTTCATCATCATATCTTCACAGTAGTTCAGAAAGCCTTTTATCTGGATCCAAAGCAGTCTTAATTCCCCTTTACTCATATCTCATCATACCCATTATTGAATATAATGTGCTTTTTGGCATATATTTGTCTAAACATATCATATAATTTGGGAGAACTCAGAGATTCATAACTTAAAAGATCAGTGGCTTCAAAAAATCGTAGTTATCAAGAGAGACTTGTAGCCCTTTATCTGTGCTCAGTCTCTTATGAACTCCTTCATGGAGATCTATATCTGGCCTTTTGTGCCATGAAAGATCTAGCCCTATTTGATCTCCTGTTCCTTCACAAAACTAATGGTACATCAAATACAAAGGAATTAAAGCTTCATCAGCCTATAAATAAGGCACGATGTAATAGATTCATATTCCAATGCATCTCTCACCTCTGGAACAAAATTCCAGTACATGTCAAGCAAAGAACCACCCTTGCCACCTTCAAGTTAAACCTAGATAACTGGATGGGGATCTTTAAATTCTCTCACATCCTATCTTGCTTTGCCCTTCTTGAGGCTGGACAGAAATTTTGAATAGGGATTTTTGGCTAGGCTTGACATGCTATGCAGAATGATTGCCTAGTACTTATCTGAGAACCTCTAAACCTGTGACTATATGTGTAGATATGCAGAACATAGCCCCTAAATATGTTATGGAGGCATGTAACTCACCATAAGTTTCCCTAATGTATAACTTGAACACTATGTTTACACAGACACCATGTTTTTAGGAGTTGAACAAATCAGAAGCATAACCAGGGCGGGGCTAAGTGAGCAGCTACCCTGGCCACAAGGTGTTATAGGGTGTGAGTGGCAGATCGGTTTTTGAATGTATATATTTATTTTATTTTTATTTTCTCTCCTCACATAAATGTGAGGCCTGGACACACAGGACCTGAAGTTCCTCCTTAGGACAGACAGAAGCGATAAGTTTCAAACTGGAGAGCAAACCTTTTTTCAACATGGTGTTGAGTGGTGCCAGATCATTGTGCAGTACCAGGTGCCATATGAGGCAGCTATGGCTCTGGAGGAAGTGATTCATCAAGGGAAGGTTGTAAGTGAGCAAGTTATATAATGCTGGAGTGAATGGAAATTGTTTAAAAGAAAACATGTATGTATACTGCATGACAATAATAGTGGAAACTATTACTATGGATTGTCATCTTTTCTATAAATGTTTGTATGTCCATGTTACTGATTAAAATGTGATGATTTAAAAAAATATACTAAAAAAAGAAACATAGTTGATAATGGGGTGTCATTCAATGAGAGTAGAATACATATCTGCCAGGAAGGAAATGGCAGACAGCTGTTCTTTGCATTGATCATTGCTGCAGTAGCCTAAGCTATATAGGAATATAACAGACAAACAACTTCCAAAGCTACAGGGTATCTTCAAGCACCTAAACCATTAATCAGCTTGAGCTGTGCTGACTGAAATGATGGGTTTGAGTTCCAAACCAGATGTTACCCCCTATGCAGACTAGCCAGATTAGCATGGGAAATAACTTTACACCACTAACTCACTCCACAGACTTCCTGCATTCCTTCATAACAAAACTGTGTGGCAAACAAGCTGAGCAGAACAAAGGAAGACTCAATAATGGAAACTAGATCAAGGAGGTCTTCCATGATTTGATCCATCTGTGAGTAGTTCTGCAAGCAGAACTTTTTTACTTCTCACTGAGCAATCAGCTGACAAAATTCTGTTTCAGGACACCATGCAAGGAGGGCTGGAAGATAGATGTCTTCCCGTTTCCTTAGACAGGAGTGTTCCTGTATTTCCCTGGCTTACCACTGATATCCAGAGTACTTCTGAATATTCAGAAAGAATCCCGCAATATCATTGTGGTGACTCCTTTCTGGTCCAGAGCAACAGTGGGCAATGACCGCAAGCTTCCTCACAAACTGGATCTGTTCACACAAGAACAAGGATGTTTGATCCATCCTCACACCAAACAACTTCAGCTGACTACCTGGATGACAGGGCCTTAGTATGTTTTAGGCACCTGTTTACTGAGGACATGCAGCAGGTACTAATGGAGGCAAGAAGGGCTGCTACAAAAACGTATTAGCAAATTGGATAGCTCTTTTAGTTGTTGCCAGCAACATAACCAGCACCCAGTCTGGGCTAGTGTTTCTCTGGTTTTGTAATCTCTGTTTGTGTTACTTTCCTGTGGCCTGTCTTACTCCTCTATCAAGATTTATCTATTGGCCATTTTAGTTTCCTCATGGATCCACAGCTTTCAAGACATTCCCGTGTATAAATGTTTTTGAAATGAGTTTTGCATAAGAGATCTCCAAGAAAACCAGTAGCTCCTCCTTGGGATTTTAATTTTGTGTAAGTGATGCTAGCACTTGCTCCATTTGATCTAGCTCATTTGGCTGATTTGAGCACCTTAAATGAAAAAAAAAAACAGCTTTGATGCTGGCTCTGACCTTTGCAAGAAGAGTATCTGACTTGCAAAATCTTATGGTGGGTCAGTTTTATTTCATTGTCCACAGAGATGTAGCTAATCCTTCTTTTATACCTAAAGTGGTATCCAGGTTTACTGTATTCCAAACTATCTATCTCCCTTTGTTTATTCCTGAAAACTAAAATGAAGGAGAAAGGATACTTCATACATTGGATGTCTACAGACAATCCAGGTACTGTTTTGACAGATCAAAATCTTTCAGAACATCTGATCAGTTAATCAGTTCTTGTGAATAGTATGAAGAAGGGGTAACCTATGTCAAACCAGACTATTTCCAAATGGTTGTCTCTGGCTATTGGGAAGCACAGTGGAACAGCAGATAGTGTTGTCACCTTCCAGCAAGTAGTTCCTTGGTTCAGTTCTCAGCTGGGCTGCCTTCTGTGTAGAATCTGCATGTCCTGCCTGTGTTCACATGGGTTTCTTCCGGTTGATCTGGTTTCCTCCCAAATTTCAAAGACATGCAGTAGGTGAATTGGACACTCTAAATTGTCCATAGGTGTAAGAGTGTGTGGTGTGGAAGAACTACTGTGGCAGGGCTAGGCAGACAGCAGTGTAAATGCTGGCTGTAGATGATTGCCACTATTGAAGTTTCACCCTGACCCATGTGAAAAATTGGAAAAAGGGGATGTCCTTCAAGGATGCATCTGCAGTCATAACATATGGGTTGTCCTGCCTCAGGCAGCCCTTCGGTCGGCCGGATTCCAAAGTCTGGGTCTGGCCTCGGCTGATGTCGCACTTTCCCCGACGTCAGAGCGTCTGGGGTATAAAAACATCAGCTGACGCCATTTTCCTCAGTCTTTCTTGCCGCGCAGTGCCCGAAGCAGAAGCTGTTCACAAGTCCCGGTCGGTCAGATCCAGTGAATTCAGCTACCGAAGACTTCGAAAAAAGCTAAGTACCCCGTTGGGGACTCTTTCTTGCCTCAGCCGATGTCAGACAAAGTAAATAATTGTTTAACTTGTGGGAAACAAATACCTCATAAGGATTTCCATTCCTACTGCCTTCCTTGCTTAGGCCCAGACCACGACGTATCGGCCTGTTTAGCCTGTGCTTCCTTCAACCGACAAACTTTTAGACATCAGTCGGAGTTTGCAGAGGAATTTTTTGGAGCCGCTTTTGCTTATAGAATGCCGTCGGAGACTCCGACTTCGCATATGGTCAAAAAACGCAAGGAAAAGGACCGACACTCGCGGCCCACGGTTTCGGCTGAAACCACGGCTAGGCCTACCGCGAGTGTCTCGGTTTCAGCCGAAACCGAGTCCTCGGAGATTCCTTCTTCCGAAACCATACATCCGACCAACCACCGAGGCCCGGGAGGCCCCAGCTGAGTCGGCTACAGAACTTCCTACCGAAACCAGTGTTCAGGAAATGTCCGACACCATACCTTTGGACATTTCTACTCCTGCACGTGGGGCAGCTAGGCCCCCTGCTTCCATGTTCATTAAGGCCTTTTCAAGGGCTAAAGCTGCCAAACTTTCTAAAGCTTTGCCTACCAAAACTACCTCCCAGAGGCCTTCCTCTAGTTCATAGATCCTCAGCCTTGCTGAGGACCTTATTTCCTTAATTAGGGGTTCACAATCTCACCCAGACAGGGCCTCTCACCCTCCTCCAGACAAAAGGCCCAGGACTGACCCCTCTGACCCACACTCTTCAGATGATTCCACGGATGGGTCTGAGTTGTCAGACCACCAGGAAGGGGCTTACTCACCTTATGAAGATTCAGATGCTGAGGAATCTTTCCCTTCGGCCTCCCCTCCTGAAGAGTTTTCCTTTGGTGAGACTCTACACTCCATGAGAGAGCATTTTCAATGGCAAGGTCAGGATTTCTCTGATTCTAGAAAAAGATTAAGGACCTTTTTGCATTTGCCTCAGCATAGGCCCATAGCTATACCTCCTGTTCTGAATGTAATTGATGATGTGTACAATGATGTCAGTACAGCCCCTGATACTCTTCCTCCGGCCCCTGCCAAACCTGACAGATACTACAGGGTCCCAGATTCTCATTTCCATCTGTATAAAGCCCATTCTGCAGACCCAGAAACTATTTCTCAGGGCCCTAAAGTGGTTGCTGCCGCTACTGCCAAAAATCCTCTACCCTCTGAAAGAGAGTCTAGAGCTTTAGAGAGATGGGGAAAGAAGGTGTATACTTCTGCAACTCTTTCTGCCAGGGCATTAAATTGTCAATTTCATATGATACAGTACCAAGAGTATTTGTTAGATGAACTGAATAAGAAACTTTCTTCTCCTGAACCCCTAGACTGTAAATCCCTTCAGGATTTGTTACACAATTCACAACAGGTTAGTAATCATTTCTTAAAATGTGGCTATGATGCACTGGAGGCTTCATTTAGATCAGCTATGACTGGGGCAGTTATTTGTAGGCATGCCTGGCTGAAGGAACAATCTTTGCCAGACCATGTCAAAGCTAAACTCCTGGATGCTCCAATGGAGAAACAAAATTTATTTGGCTCCTCTGCTCAGGAGATCTTAAAAAAGCAGCTAAGAAAAAAGTTTGCAGAAGCACAAGTATCCAATAAACTTCTTCTTACGAATCTCAGAGATATTATAGTCATGGAATACTTCTCCGTTAAAAAGATTCTTTTAATGTCAAGCAAAAATGAAAATACACGGAAGATAAAACACTCAGTGGTAGTAGAATCCAACGTTAAAACAAAGAATAAATCAAGCGCTTTCACCCGTTCCAATGACGGGCTTTCTCAAGATAAATTATAACCATACCTTGCTTGCTTAAATACAATGCTAATAATTCAATTATACAATTAAAAAAATTTTTAACAATCAAAATGAATCAATTATTGGATAGTATTTCCTTAATGTTATAGAAAAAGCAACTACTAAGCGTATTCAGTTTGAATGAATTTTCTTACAAATGTTATTATAAAACATTTCTATCGTAACTGTTTTGTGGTACATTGCGCTGTAATTAACTAACTATTCCACCCAATACTGGGAATGCTCTTGAGCCCAATGTTAATGTTGAAATGTAAATCTAAGGTGATATCTTAACAACAACCTCCCGCTATTCTTTATAACTGCCGCGGGTGCATTTGGCCGTGTAACCAGATATTAACCCTTAAATAAAACTAGATAAATTTTAACTGGCTTCTACTTCTTATTTCATTCTCTACTTATTTTATTAGCTGTAAATTGTTAAAGGTCCAGGAGTTTAATGGATAATTCATTCTCTTCTGGTAATAGAAGCAATACTTTTTGAGAAATAATGATCGCGCAGTATATGATCTTAAAAAAGGTTGAAGAAAAGGCAAAATCTGTGCAAACAGTTAAAGATTTCCTGCAAGTTCAACCACCGAGATTCAGCAGAAACTGGCCTACTAAGAATTGGTCCTTTCCAGACTCGGACAGAGCCCAGAGAGGCAGGAACAGGCGCCCTAGAGGCAGAGGTCAATCGAAGGGCTCCTACAGAGGCCGTCAGTGGCAGCCTGCCAACCAGAGGAGTAGTGCAACAGCAGCAACAACAACCACTACACCAGGACAGGCTCAATGACTTAACTCTGATTCCGCCTACCAGGGATCAACTGGAAGCACCCTTGGGCGGAAAGCTGGCTTTATACTCAAAAAACTGGCATTATATTACAAAGGATACATGGACACTGCAAATAATAGACAAAGGATACAGATTCCACTTCCACACTTTGCCAAAAAGAAGCGAAATGCCAAACCTTCCACCAAATCAGAGGGCAGAGGCTTTAAGACAGATCAGCAATTTACTTCAGATGAAAGCTATAGAAAAGGTACCATGTTCAGAACAAGGCCAAGGATTTTACTCCAGACTATTCCTTGTACCAAGAAAAGAAAATCAATGGAGGCCTATTCTCGACCTGTCCGCACTGAACACTTATCTCATTGTGCCAAAATTCAAAATGCTGACCCTACAGCAACTTCTTCCCATGTTGGGCAAGGAGTCTTGGCTGGTGACTCTAGATCTCAAGGAGGCATACCTGCACATCCCTATTCGACCAAGTTGCAGAAGACACCTCAGATTTCTTGCAGGATCAGAGCATTATCAATTCTCAGCATTGCCCTTTGGCTTATCTACTGTGCCCAGAGTATTCATGAAATGCCTGGCATCAGTAATTGCACATTGCAGACTACAGGGAATTCAAATTTATCCATACCTGGACGACTGCCTAATACAAGCGGACAACAAGGAAAATTTGATAAAGGACTTGGCCTATGCCATACACCTGCTACAGACCTTGGGATACACAGTCAACATCCAAATGTCAAGACTAGTACCATCCCAAAGGATAACCTTTTTGGGTGCAGATCTGGACACAACCACCCAAATGGCCTTTCTCACAGAAGAAAAACAAAAACAACTTCCAGATTACTTCATGATTCTGGCAAGACAAACTCAGCTTACTGCAAGGGAAATCCTGCAGGCCCTGGGTTACATGGCATCCTGCATAATTCTAATACCGCATGCCAGGCTGCATATGAGGAAATTACAATGGTACCTAAGGAGTGTATGGTCTCAACACAGTCACAGTTTAGAAACCATGATACCAATCATTCCATGCCTTCAAAAGGAATTCCTGTGGTGGGCTCAGGCCTGCCAGTCCAACAGAGGGTTGCCTTTCAACAAACCAAAAACAAGGCAGACCATCACCACGGATGCCTCAGACTGAGGATGGGGAGCACACATGGAGGGCAAATGTATCCAAGGCCTATGGCCTCAAGGACAGCTAAGCATGCACATAAACCAAAAGGAAATGCTGGCAGTGAGGCATGCAATCGAGGCTTTCAAACCCTTCCTCCAACAAGGACACCTGTTAATAAGGACAGACAACACCACGGTCATGTGGTACATAAACAAGCAGGGAGGCACACACTCTTACCCTCTATGCCAGATGGCTATGAATCTGTGGGAACTATGCCTGAATCTCAATATCCAACTAGAGTCCCAATTCGTGCCAGGGAAAGAAAATGCACTGGCGGACAGCTTAAGCAGAACTACCATGGATGCACACAAATGGATGCTGCACCCAGACATCTTCCAACTCATAGCATAGACATTGGGAATGCCGGAGGTAGATCTGTTCGCCTCCCCACTCAACCATCAACTGAAGACATTCTGCTCAAGGACATACCACCCACAAGCTTGGAGGGTGGACTCTCTCTTTCAGCTGGAAAGCCCTAACAGTATATGCCTTCCCACCTCTCCCATTGATGTACAAGGTTCTACTGAAGATCAGGGAGGAACAGCCAACAGTGATACTAATAGCGCCAGACTGGCCAAGGCAACACTGGTATCCATTATTGAGAAGCATGTCTCAGGCAAAATCATGGCCTCTCCCCCTATGGCCTCTTCTTCTGACGCAGAACAATTTCAAGACCCTGCATCCCAACTTGAAAACATTGCAGCTAACTGCCTGGAAAATTCCTTAAATCCCAATCCAACTGTTGTATCTCAGAGGGTGAAGGATATTATCTTGGAGGCTCGCAGGCCTTCCACAAGGAAGACATACTCAGCTAAATGGAAGAGATTTCTCATTTGGAGCACATCAAAAGGCTCAGATGTCACAGTGGCAAACATAACACATATCCTAGAATACTTAGCAGAATTGTTCCACAATGGCCTGTCCTATTCTTCCATTAAGATTCATGCTTCAGCAATTTCAGCAGAATACAATGTGGATCCACCTATCTTCTCGCACCCTCTCCTCAGACAATTTCTGAGAGGGATCAAAAATATTAAACCTCCAAGAAGACCCCCTCTACCTGCCTGGGATCTCAACTTTGTGCTGGAGAAACTGACACTTCCTCCTTTTGAACCAGCAGCATCAGCGGATCTACAGTTTCTATCTTGGAAAACTGCATTCCTTCTGGCAATTACTTCAGCAAGAAGAGTATCTGAGTTACAAGCATTAATGGCAGTGTAGCCATTTCTTATTTTCCACCAGGACAGAGTTTCACTAAGAATCAATCCTACTTTTATGCCAAAGGTGGCATCTAGGGTATCCTTGAACCAAGCTATTTACTTGCCTACGTTCTTCCCTAATCCACAGAATAGAGGGGAAAAACTTCTGCACGCCTTGGATATACACAGACAACTACGCTACTACTTGGACAGAACAAAAACTAGCAGAAAAACTGACCAACTTTTTGTAGCATATGCTACTGGGGTGCAAGGAAGAGCAATTTCCAAACAGACAATTTCAAAATGGATAGGAAATTGCATTCAATTTTGCTACTCCTTTCATGGAAAGACAGTTCCTGAAAACATCAGGCCTCACTCCACAAGTGCCACGGCCACCACTACAGCCTTCCTACGAGGGGTGGCTACCAAGGACATTTTAGAGGCTGCTACTTGGAGCTCCGTGCATACATTTGCCAAGCATTACAATCTACCTTTATACTCTAGATCCAGAGCAGGGTTTGCTACTGCAGTCCTACAGGGGATCTTAACTACACCATCCTTTTCTTAGTACCTCCTCCCCCAGATTGGCTATGGTATTCTACCCATATGTTATGACTGCAGATGCATCCTTGAAGGACATAGTACAGTTTTGTACCTACCATAAATGTAGATGTCTGATAGGTATGCATCTACAGTCAGGATTACCCTCCCTCCTACCCCTCTGTGGTATTCTTAGGGTACTTACCCCTCTTTTAGCTAGCTGGGGGAATCTATTATGGTGTATTTGTTTGTTTATACATGTATATAATTTTGCAAATGTTTGGAACTTTTCAGCATTTATCCAAATTTAGCCTTCCTAGAGGGCACCTGGCATCTGGGGCAAGAAAAACTGAGGAAAATGGCGTTGGCTGATGCTTTTATACCCCAGACGCTCTGACGTCAGGGAAAGTGCAACATCAGCCGAGGCCAGACCCAGACTTTGGAATCCGGCCGACCAAAGGGCTGCCTGAGGCAGGACAACCCATATGTTATGACTGCAGATGCATACCTATCGGACATCTACATTTATGGTAGGTACGAAACTGTACTTTTTGGATGGATGTCTCTGGCTATTATTATTATTCCCACCACAAAAAATAAATTAAGTAAATAAATAATCCAGGCAGGGTCAAGACACATTTTACTAGGGCGTTGGCTTCATTTATGTTTTTTTGGAAAGAGTTGGACTCTAGAAGTATTCTAGAAGCAGCAACTTGGTCATTGTACAAACCTTTACAAAGCACTACAAACTACATTCCTTCTACAGGTCTAGGTTACACTTTGCTTGGAACATTCTTCAGAGGTTCCTGGATCCTTCTCTTTCCACTTCCCAGTTGTTCTAAGCTAGGGTAATCTACCCATATAGCTTAGGCTATTACATTTATCAATATGAAGAACATAGTAGAGTTGTGTAAGCAATCTTACCATAACAGTGGAAGTTTTAATGATCACTGCTGCAGTAGTTGCTCCCTACTTCCATACCCGTTTTTTTTTTTTTTTTTGGTATGTTTTTTTTTTTAACCAGGGTATGGACATTTATTTTTTGTTTTTCCTAGCAGTGCCCTCTCAGGGCTCACTCACCATCTCCCTGTTGGCAGGTACGCTGTGAAGGGCTGGGCACCCAAACCTCTCTTTTTTGGGCAAGTGGAAAGTGCCCTGAAGTTTTACAAACTGTCTCGCTGTTATACTCTATGCAGGATATAATCCATACAGCTTAAGCTACTGCAGTAGTGGTCATTCAAACATTTTATGTTATGGTAAGATTACTTACACAACTGTACTTTCTAATTGTTTCTCATGAATGACCGCACTTATCACCCTAAGGTTTTCATATATTAGCTAAATCCTTGTGCACCCCCATAGTGCCTGTTTTAGGCAATATCAGTGTTCAAAAGCTTCTAAAGCTTGCAGCATTAAAAACAAACAAACAAACAAACAAACAAAAAAAACAGAATCTGACTAACATAAAGGTATTGCTTCTCAATGCTAGGAGCCTAAAAAAAAAAACCTCCACTCTCTACAGCACTCCTTACTGTGGAAAACATTAATATACGCTTTGTCACGGAGACCTGGTTTAAGACCAATGAGGGCACTCCACACATTCAGCCCTACTATATTAGATGAAGGCACTAAAGATGGGGGAGTCTCCATGTTCTTAAAAAAATTCAACTACAAACTCATTAGACAAGATAATGACCTGCAGCTCATCCACATCGAATTTACTTTAAAAAAAACTCTGATAATATTATAGCTAACTATAGGACCCCCTTTATAACCACCTCAGCCTATACTTTCCACCTAACCAGTATGACGTCCCTATGCTTTAAGCCAAACACCATTCTCTTAGGAGAATTCAACTTCCACTCCATTAACTGGAAGACGTAAACAGCTTCAAACATGTATGCCCACAAATTTCTAGACTTCAGCAACGGACCAGTTAGACTGCATCCCAACAGAGGTGATAAAATCCTGGACTTGGTCCTTACCAATATGAGACAGCTTTGCTCCCCACCAATTGTCACTTCCTTCCTGGTCAAATCGGACCACAGATCAGTCACATTCACCATAAGACTGAAGCCAGAAGCATTGTCACACAAATAAGTATCCAGAGATGATGCTAAGGCTAACCTATTACAATTGAGTAATCACCTAATTAAAGTCAATTTCCCCTTCTATCCCAATGACCCCACTACCTATGCAGAATCATTTACTGTTAAATGTAATGTATACATAAATAACTTCATAAAAACATCTTTTCCCCCTCTGAAATAAGTACACCACCAAATTTAAGAATAAATCCCCATGATTGAACCGAAATATAAACATGCTGTATAACAAAAGAAAAAAGCTCATCATACAGGTAAATAAATTTAACTTCCAAAATGCTAAAAATGCTCATGCTAAATGTATCAGGTAACTCTGGCTACCGGCAGCTCACAAGACGCGGATATGGCGGTTACTAGAGCCGAATTCGATATGCTACATGAATCGGTTCTAAATCTCACTCAGCTTATTCAGCAACTTTCGGGCAACAATGGATTACAAAATACAGTACCAAATGGCTTCAGGCATGAAAGGATAGGCAGTGCTGACAGTGAGGATAGTTTACCTTCGGGGCAACAGCAGGCGGTACAACAAAGGGACATATGTAATGCTGGCAATGCTGAACACCAACGTAAGGATATACAGCTCTGTCAATGGCTTAATCAAGTACAAAATAACATTTCAGATAGGAACTCACAAGGTTCCAATTTTTCATCAATGGTGGATCAATTTCATGATTCAGTCTGGAGCTATCGTAGGTTATTACATGAAAACGTTTATTTCAAATAATGTATTAAAAGCTGCCAAATCCCCAATGGTTTAAGATATTGGAAATATCCAACCAGCTTGATAGAAAACAGTACCATGCATAAAGAACTAATACAGCTTTTTGATTGGCAGGGCTGTGAGCTTTTAGAAGTTCTTATTAAGCATAACGCTTGCAAAATGGATGAACTTAATGTAGAAATACAAGCATTAGATGACAAAATCAAGCAGAACACGGCATATTCTGCTTGTAAAAACCAGTATTTGGAAGTTTTTACACAAGTAGATCAATATAGTGAAATAGTTACAGAAAGGAAAACCCGCAAGCTGTACAGAGATAAAGTGGACTATTCTAAAGCAACAGCCTATCCAAAGCCACCACGGGGTCAAAGGCACAGAAATCACACAGAAGCAGCTGTTTATGTTGTGGATAACAACGGCGTGCAGGAACAACATGAAGGAAATAACAGTAATGTTCAACAACAACATGTCCCTTTAGAGGAAGAGGGCCTTCGCAGATCAGAACCGCTTCAGAGCAAGGAGGCTCATACTATGAGAACCAATCCAACACATCCTTGGGAGAGACAGAGGACAGGTTCACGCAGCAGTTACCGCTAGTATGGCAAGGTGAGGACATTCAAAACAATAGTTTTCAACTGATTTCTAATACAGCAGGCGACTATACAATTTACAATTATAGTCAAACTGTTTTGAATGTAGAACATGCCAATATTTTCAGCAAGGGTCTGACTTTCATACCTGAAAGAAAAGCAAGAATAACAGACTTAGTAACTGAGCTGAAATTATATTCCAGGAAGCTGAATTTAGCGGTTTTGCACCATGGAACTGCTAAAACAGAAAACAATCCTATGTACATTCCTAGTTCCTCTAATCCTCCTCTGCACCCAACAATTAAGTTGTTTGAAGATATTTGTGAACTGGATTTTAGACATTACTTACAGAATCACAAAAGGTTTTATAATAACATAAATTTTACTAATGCGGAGAATGGATTGTTAATGGAATTAAAATCAAAAGGAGATTTACGCTTTATGCAACCGGACAAAGGAGGGGGTGTGGTTGTAATGAATGTCATGGATTATAATCAGCTTTTACTGCACATTTTATATGATGATGCCTATATTGAGGCTTCCATTAATGAAATTAACATTTCTAATGCCAGAATAAATTATTATTTAGAAGATATGTTGTGGCAGGGGCAAATTACCCAGGAAGCTTTTATTTATATGCATGTTCAAAATCCCAGAATACCCATAATTTTTGGAGCACCGAAGTTACATAAAGATTTACAAAACCCACCTTTACGACCAATAGTGGATGTGGGTGGCTCTAAAACATATTTTATAGCTAAAATACATTGATATCCAATTAAAACATAAAATCAAAAATATCCATCACATTTGTCAAGATTCCTGGGATTTTTTAACAAAATTAAATGCGGTGGATTTCCAGAATATTGATAATATTATATTTGTCACTGTAGACATAAAAGATTTATTCACATGTATACCTCCTGAATTAGGTGTCACATGGTTTATGCAATTTTTTACAGAAATAGACCCCATACCACAGGATGAAATAACTATTTTAACACATTTATTGGAAATGGTGTTAACAAATAATTATTTTTATCATGATGGTCATTATTACAAGCAAATTAAAGGAGTGGCAATGGGCTCTTCAGTGGGTGCATTATATGTCAATGTTATCATGGCCACATGGGAGTTTAAATATTTATTCCAGTCTGAATTCATGCAATATATAGATCTGTACTGTAGATTTTTGGACGATCTCTTTTTTATTTGGCACAGACCTATGGAAATCATAAATGTTTTCATTCAATATATTAATTATTCTACAGAATTTTTAAAATTCACTTATGAAGTTTCCATAGACAGTATTTCCTATTTAGATGTATTAATATCGAAAAATCACATGCAAAATAAATTAAAAACTAATATTTTCAGAAATAAAACTTATTCAAATAAGTTTTTGCACTATACTAGTAATCACCCACAGCATATCAAGAAAACTGTTTTAAAAGGCCAGTTAGTGCATGCAGCACGAATGGTTTCAGAATTTGAGGAATTCGTGGATGAGTGTCATCACATCATGAATATGTTTAAAAACAGGGATTATCCACAAGAGTTTGTCAACAGTATATTTCAAGAGGTTAAACAAAAAGGAAGTACAGGTTTTTATAAACCATTACTAGAAACAGTTAATTTAAATAACACACAATTTTAAGAACAAAGCGATGACTTACATGAAGTAACATCGATAGAATCCAACAATTTGCAGAAAAACATCTCTAATATTGATAATTATGACAATCACATTCAAAGTAGTGTAGCATTTATAACTACATATACACAAGATTCCAGGGAGTTAAAAAAAAACTTCTAAACAAGAACTGGACATTTATAAATAGAGACATGCAGCTGGCAGAGATTTTAGGAGCTCAGCCATTAGTTATTTATAAAAGGGACTATAATCTGAAAGATTGGTGCAATAGATGTTCTCATAGTGTGCAACATACACAAGGCATTATGAGAAAATGCAATATGTGTTCATATTGCACTTACATATTTGAAGTAGACCAAATAATTTTAAGAGGGATAACGATAAAAATCAGAGGGAAATATAATTGCAATACAGTAGGAGTGGTTTATGCAGCTTTGTGTTCTTGTTGTGAGGCCTATTATATAGGCAAACAGAACGCAAGTTACGACAGCGCATTTATGAGCATTTGAATGAAATAAGGAAGTGTTCACATAATAATGCACTATATAGACACATAATGTATAATCCCACACACTCATTTCAATTTATAGTATTAGAAAAAGTAATTATATCTTCCAGGAAAGGTCCTTGGAAAACAATTTTAGAATCTAAAGAATATTGGTGGCAAGTTCTTTTAAATGCCACACAGTTTCCAGGACTCAATGATTCAGTATCCATAAAACGTATTTTAAAATTAAAGGTATATAATAGATAATATATATTTTATAGCCTTTGTAAGCACTATATATTTATAGTGGATATTTATGCTTGTTTTAATTATTTAAATGATCATTGTTTTGATAATTGGTTTTAATCAAATTGGATAATTGACTTGGTATTATAAGGTTTTCTTTTGAATGTATTTGTTGTCTGTGGAAGGCTGTTATTACGGCCGAAAGCGCTTACTTTTTATTGTGGCACCATTGTGGATTAAACTTGTTTGGATTATACGTCGACTCCATGTATTGTCATTGTGCTGCTGGTTCTAAATTCATTAACTCTGGGCCCTCATCAAATCAACCAAAGCGAGAAACAAGGTAAAAAAAGCCACCTAGGAGAAGGATGCCACAAAGCTTTCTTTAACTATGTTTGAAACCACAGAAAGAATGAGCAGCACTGTACATACCTAACAGTAAATTATATTGCATACTAAGACAAATTTAGATAAAATCTCAGCTCCCCCACCCTTCCTATACTCCCAGGTCACATACCCATACCCATACCTGTACCACCACCTCAAATCTCCTCAAGGTATTATCCAAGGTAAGAACAGTAATTCCATGGTGTGGATAATGCATGAGCTTCCTACTGGTCAGCCTGATACAGGACTTGTCAGATCCCCTATGGAGGCTGTGCTTTATGCCAGATGACTGAAGGTCAGCAACAGTCATCCCCTTCCAAAAAGGTGAGGCATCATCGGACTCAGGGAATTACAGACCCATAATCCTGACCACCCTCATTTATAAGGTTATGGAAAGGATTATCATGGAATAAATAAATATGGACATAGGCAACCTGCAAACTCTCAACCCAAGCCAATTTTGATTTATTAAGGGCAGATCCTGACTATGTAATCTGGTTGACTTCTATGAGAAGGACACTGAAGCAATCAATGAAGGCACGCCACATATATAGAACTTGCAAAAGCATCCAACACCATCCTACATTCAGATATTGTAGATAAACATTCCCAGTTAAATAAAAACCCTATGCACCTCATTGAACAGTTAATTGGCTCACAAACAGAACCCAGGAAATTAGGGTTGGTAGCTCTACCATCTCCAAATGACTTGCCACTAACAATGTATTCAAGGGTTCATTCCTTGGTTATTCCATACTGATATTTACTTATCAGAGGTCAAAGCAACTGTTAAGAGGGTTTATAGCTGAACAAGTTTGTATGTGAATCTAAATTTGGTCCCAGCAAAACACCCCAGAAGACACCAAGATCCTTCAAGAAGGTATTTTCCAAAGAAATAGCTGATGTAAAAGCACTGGATTAAAAGTAAATGCCAAGAAGTGTATAATTGTATTCTTTGCAAAGCATAACATCCCTTGTAACTACTGCATTGACAGCACAGTCCTGAAAGTTGATCCTGTAGTCAGGGATCTGAGAAACTATGTCAACAATGAATTGTCCTTTTATCACTACATATCCATTATTGTACGGAAGTCCTTTTTCATTGCAAAGTTTATGGCCTCCAGGAATGTAATCATTCCACTGTAGTTGGCTCTTGTTAGGCTGTACATTGACTATATTTTTTTGTTGACTGTAATGCCCCTTTCAGTATGTACCTGTCAACACTTGTCACAACTGGAATGACCACACTGATATCTCACTAAAATAATCAAGGGCCTAAATCATTAAAAATAGGCAGACCATCTCAAAGCTTTCTCCCTGTTCTCGTTATCATACGGGCTGCTAATAAGTAACCTCTGCCTTGCGTGTAGAGTCTCAACAGTCCCCATTTTGTCAGACCTATTACACATTTGCAAATTCAGTGGCAGAGTAAACCCCTGATTAAGGGATCTCAAACTTTTTGTACACCATAAAAGGACATGTTGTTTGGACAGGTATGTATCACAGAGAATACCACTTCTGTGGAACCATCTTCCACTCTACATAAAGCAAAGTATGTGTTTTACTCTATTTCGATGCAATTTGGATGACTGGATGGAAAACCATAAATTCACCCCGAGTTTAACACCCATGTCCGTTATGGAAAGGGGCAGCAAGTAAATGACCCAACACATCCTTGTTCTGCTTGTCTCTGGGTTATTCATTTACAAAATATAAGGGCTAAAAAAACTACCATGGGATTGATTGTAAGGCTAGGCTTCTTAAGATCCTTACAGATCAATAGCCGAGTATGAACCTATGAATCTTTTTCTTTATCATTTCAAGGACACCTTTCAGTGATGTATGTTTATTTTTTTCATTCTGTTTACTGGATAAGCCTACTCCTCTTTGAATTGTTTATAAAGGCAAAACTAGGGCAATGCCTCAATTACAGCACCAAAATTAACAAATTACAGAATAAGGCAGTCATAAACACTAGTAAAGTATTTCATTAAGCAGGTATATACAGAGATACGTGAATGCTTAGAACAGCCACATGATGTAAGAAAATAGCAGAAAGCAAACACAGATCAGCTGGTAACTAAGAATCAGCCATGTGTGTGTGTGTGTATGTGTGTGTGTGTGTGTGTGTGTGTGTGTGTGTGTGTGTGTGTGTGTGTGTGTGTGTGTGTGGAGCAAGATCTAGTAAAAGATTGTACAACAAAAATGCATAAATAATATTTTGAAGGACATAAAGAAGCATCAGTAATATAGGTTTAATAGCATAAAAAGCAATACATTTGATCCTAAACACAGAGGGAAAAAGCTTTTCTGGAATAAGAGAAATGGTGTTATTTAGAAACAGTAACATAGAAACAGTTTATATGCAAGATTGATGGCAAGCATTGGTCTCAGGAGAACATGTATTGAACAACATTCAAGATCAGGTTTTGATCTTCACCCCTTGCTTACTTTGAGGATGGTCTGGCCACACATTCGTAGCTGCTACAAGTATTTTATCCACTTAATTTACACTGTACTTTAATGTATTAGGGTCACCCTCCCAAGGTGAGGGAAGACACTAGGAAGTAGGGTGACAACAATCTAACCTTTGGTCAGGAGTCTGAGAGAAAAGTTGAAACTTTTTTTATGAAATCACAAAGCAGTGATTAAAGGACTGCAATAAATGAATTTTAAAAATAAGTGCATTATACAGGGCACTCCCTCAAGCACACACACACACACACACACACACACACACACACACACACACACACACACACACACACACATCACACAAAGTGGGTATTTGCCTTTTCATTTTCTTCTACAGCTTTCATAGAATGAAAGAAAATTCACAGCAACTGAGTCTTGCAACAGTCTACACCTCAGTAGTACACACTATTAGATTGTACTTCCTCTCACAAGGAGATCAAGACCAGTCAAGCCAAGGATGAATTTGTGAATTCCCATCTAATCATCCAGGTCCCATTTGAAAGAAGTTAAGACTATCGCACTGCTTAATTTGCAGGGGAAGTCTATCCCAGCAATGGTGAGGGTTTTAAGCAATGAACCTTCCTTCCTCCATGTTTTATTCATCTGCTGGTGAAGATTTAGTTTCCTGGTTCTGGTGTTTTATGTTCATAGGTAGTTACTAAGCATGTTATCCAAGAGACCACTGAGGAGCCTAGCCAAATTTCCAAAAGCGCTGTCAGGTGAAGTGACTTGCTCAAGGTCAGACAATAGGCAAGTGGTAGCCAAGGGTATCAAACCCTGAACCGGAGGAAGCTTTGAGTTATCAGCTCATAGCAATAACTCTGTGTGCTAACTGTAACTCTTTGTGAGACTATTTGATTTGTGTTAATACTAGAGGTCCAGGACCACTGGGTCAAATAATGACAGAGAGGAGAAGGGTTAGTTCTCCTCTAAAGAGTCTATAAGATACAGAGTATAGCGACAATGCTTCCAGCCTTTTTTTGCTAGCTTAGGGTTTTTAAGCCAGTGCTTTTCTTAGTTAGGAACCTCTAGGGTCTGTCTAGTTTTTTGATATATGTAGTGAGGCGCATTCCAAATGAAGTGCTGTATTCAATAACTGATCTTATCTATACTAAATATAAGGGAATAATGACTTCAGATTTGAATTGTAATCCTTTGATAATTAGCTGCACTAAGTAGAATAACTTTCTGACTACTGTCATTACATGATGGTCAAAGGAGAAGGAATTATCAACCCAAGTTCCAAGTCCCCTAATAACATTCTCTATTTGAAGAGGGGTATTATCTATGCTGTAAGCTGGAGGAAGAGGCTTTCTTGCAAAAGAGACAACATTGTACATTTTAGTATTTACTTTTAATCTATTTTTTAGTTGCAAAGTATTTATTAGTGTATATTCTTGCTGAAAGGTCTAGACATCAGAGGAGGCTTGACAGTGACTCGCTGTTTGCAGTTGTCTGCTAACATAGTTAGCCACCAGTCTTGGTTCACCTTCATATTCTCTGATGAGGCAACTGACACCAACATTGTGTGGGCTGTGTCCTTTACCCAATAAGCTAATCATTTTACCACACAGGGATCTATTTGTAATGTGTTAAGCTGGGTCTACTTTTCTTTATCGATATTTCACAATCTCAAAAAAGAAAAGTAAAACCCTACTTCTGCGAAAGTGCACTACATTGAAAGTGCACTTTCACAAAAGCCAATTCACTGAATCGGAAAAACCCTACTATAAACACTAGTTTGCAGGGGGCTGTGCCCCGCCCTGCACTCCCACCCCTCCCACGTAAATATACTAATGCCGAGATCGCAATACACTGGAGAAAGGATATATTTCTTTATCCCCACTGTAATGTGCTTCAGCAAATCGGTTTTCGTGAAAGTGCACTTCCGATGTAGTGCACTTTCGTTTAAGTGGATTTGACTTTCTGTTTGTTGAGAAAGCATGTTTTCAACAAACAGAAGGAGACCTGTTAAGCTTACTAACAATTCTAGCATGAAGGGTGATATCAAATGCCTTGGCCAGATCAAGGTATGATGCATGGAGACCATGACTGTCGTCATCAGCTAGCTTTACCTTCCAAAGAAGTTAACCAGATTCATTAGACAGAATCTACCCTTGTTAACAAATTCAAACTTTTGTGGGTCTAGCCTGACGAAATTTTTAATATTGTAGTTTATCTGGTCAATTATAATATGTTCTATGTCTTTGCAATTGAGACTCATCAGGCTGATGGGCCTTTAATTAATGGTGTCAGTGATGGGGCCACCCTTTCGGAGTGGCATCACTAATGTTGTGCATCAAATCTCATGGACAAAGCCAGTATCTAAGCTAAGAGTGTACTGTTTTAGGTGTGGGTCTGCCAAGTTTGTACAGTACTATTTATTAAATAGCTAGGTAAAAAAAATCAGATTCCATGGAGTAATTATTTTTGGCCTTGCAAAGCACCTTTAGTGCATGTTTCATAGTGATGATGGGGGGGTGAGAAATTCAGGGATAAGTGGGCATTGGATAGTTGTCATTGGGATAAAGTTGGCATTGAATGTGTTTGTTAGTGTGTTGTCAATTTCTACTTGGTCAGAGTAGGTGGAGCCATTAAAAATAGGTTCAGAGCAATACTAAGTGTTATTTCTTAGTTTCCTAACTGAGCATAAGAAGGATTTCTAATTGTATGTAACTTCAGATACCAGCCTAAGTTCATGGACTTCTTTAGTGAACCTAGCACTATTTATTTCTATTTTCAGAGTAATTCCTAGTATTATCTTTGACATGATGCTCTTTTGATCTGCTGTATGGATTAAGGAGTTTATTGTTTTGATATAGACTTTATTTATGTTTGTGGCCACCTGGGCTGTTTATACATTTCTCAATATATTCAGATTTGTTTTGGGAATGCCAGTTATATACATTTATTTTAATTGGCATAGAATTCCTTTGTAAAGCTACCTGTTTAGCTACATCTAAACTGATACTGTTATAAATGAATTTTGAAACTTAATCATAAAATTTGATGAAATTAGTATGTATAAAAATCCTTAAATTGTGATATATTTGATTTAGTGGGTTAAGAGAGTTTGAAGTTGAAAATAACTAGTTTATTACGTGACCCAAATGGAAATGTTGATAGCAAGACAATAGTGCATGAAGATGCTAAAAGGACTATGTCAAAAATATTATGTCCTCTAGTGGGCTTGTTAATAATCTGGTCCTTGGAGTCTTTGTTTTTTAAATCTAAAAGCTGTTGGGCATATCCTACATTGGCAGTATACATACACCAGTTTATTGAACTATAGTTATTAAAGTCTCTCGAAATAATGGCATTCTTGTTTATGGGGGGACATCAAGTACATTTAGGAACCTTACATGATTTTCAGGGGACGTGGTGGGTATCCTGTAACAGGTTATAAATTGATAGTTCATCCTATTTAGTGTAATATGGAGCTCAGTAACTTCCATCTGTGGCTGTGTAAGAACCTGTCTGGAAGGGACATGGTCCCTAACAAATATGGAAATATCATCACAATTACCATCAATGGTATATGAACAAAACCCATGTATGGAAAGAGTACTTTCTAAATATTTAAACCAAGTGTTGTTGTTGAGATGTCTGGCATTGAGCAAAGCCACTTTAATGTGACCCCACTTTTGGATTTGGTATGTTGTTCTTTTGGGACTTTCATTAGCTGGAGTCAGCCTAAACAAGGCACTATGGAGGTATTTAGCCAATATGTGGAAGCCTTTGAATGAGAGGTGCAGATTTTCCTTTGCAAAGCATGTAGCACTGTTGAACATCTCATCCACTGCTGACATGCGCTGGATCCCCCCTGGAATGACAATGACACAAACTATTTATTGAATTGTTGAAGTTAATTATATTTAATTTGTACCTAGGCTTTATTCTTGGAGAAGGAAATATTCCAGTTAGGATTAGAGATTTGCCTGCATTTGTGACATGCATAGAGAATTCTTATATGTCTCTCTGCATATCCTTCAGGGTTTTGTACCCTAAGTAATTCACATCCATGTGGACCACCACCATTTTATAGTCATTTTTGTTTGATAAAGGGGGTCTTAAAAGCCCTTGAGAAATCAGAGATCCTGGCACCCACAAGACATCCTGGCTTCATACATCCTAGTGAGTGGTGAACCAGTGTACCTGATTATAGTTATTGAGTGCCAAAACATTCTATTCGTAGAGTGGTCTTGTGAACTGGATTTGAGTTATTTAACACTTGGTAACTGTTTGCAAAATGTGTGCCAGAAGGTGATGTGGAGTTGTGTTTTCACTGAGGCCTAGTCCTCATGAGTCTTGGAAGTTTGGGGAAGGGTTTTTTATAGCCTCAGCATAAGACATTTTAGTGTGAGCTGGTGTAGAGTGTACTAGTCTTTGTTTTTTCATGTGAGTTTAACCTACATATTCGTTAAATATTTGCATCTGTCACAAACAGAATCTCCTGTGCTGAGCAAAAGTTCATTATGTGTATCGCATCAACAAATTTGCAGATGACACTACATTAGTAGGCTTAATCAGCAATGGTTACAAAACAGCATACAGGGAGGAGGTGAATCTGATTTACTGGTGTGACAACAACAACCTGGCTCTGAATGTAAACAAAACAAATATGTAATAGCAGACTTCAGGAAAAGCCACGAGCACATCCCTCTCTCACAATCAAGGGAGAAACAGTAGAAAGGGTGAAGAGCATCAAATTTCTGCGGGTGCACATCACAGAAGACTTGACATGGTCCACTAACACAAATCATATTGTCAAGAAGGCACAACAAAGGCTTCAATATTTATACAGGTTGAGGAGAGCAAACCTTCCATCTTCGGTTCTCATAACCTTCTACAAAGGCACCATTGAAAGCATCTTGACAAGCAATATCACAGTATGGTACGGGAACTGCAAGGCTACGGATCATAAGGCTCTCTAAAGGGTGGTGAAGGTGGCAGAGAGGATCACCAGTTTCACGCTTCCATCTATACAGGATCTGCACTCTGCATGGTGTCTCTATAGAGCTACAAAGATTGCCAGAGACCGAACCCACCAGGCGCAGGGACTGTTCTTCTGCTTGACATCTGTCAAGTGCTACAGAAGTATGTGTTGCAAAACAACTAGATTCAGAAATAGCTTCTTTCCTCAGACTATCAGACTACTAAACTTGAATAACAATACAAGCAAGCAGGTCACTTAGTCAGAGGTCACACAGTCTGAAGGCAATCTCTTTCCTTAAAGTGCACTCAACCCACTGTTAGGGTCGTCTCACCTGTGCAATAGCTCATTGAAAGTTTCTTACTATTATGTGCAGCAACTCAAAGAACAAGCTACATTTCATACAATTGAAAGTGCTCTAGTCTCATAAGGCTCAAGTCTGAACTCTGCAGTATATCTACCTGTTCAAAACTAAGTGCTGCTAATACATAAAGATACAAAAATGTAATTACGTCCTAGTGTCATGTCAAATGTTACAAATGTTTTTTATTTGTATTTGTTGTATTTAATATTGTCTGCACATAGACCTCAAAGCAATGAAATTTCATTTAGCTTGCACTGAGGTGTGGGTCTAAATGATAATAAAGTTTACTTTGACTTTGACTTTGAACATAAGGCAGTTACTATATTGGCTAATGATACAAAGTGCTGTGAGGTTGGCAACATAAGGAAAAAAAAAAGAAGACTGTCCCTCCAGTTTAGTACAGAGGTTTGGAGAACTGATTTGAATTATAAATAGTACTAAATGAAGTTTACTGAGAGAGTTATCAGGCTATACTGTGGAGGAATATAGTATGCTGACTTTGTAATAGAGGGTTTACACAGGGGTGCCATAAAAAGTATGTAATGTAAATTAAGTTAAGCAGGTATGGGTAAACTGCCTGACTAACTGGAAAAATGGAGTAACTTAGGTTAAGGTTCAGTGTTGTTAAGTAACTGTATAGGATCAGCTATATAAAGCAGTTATGGGCTGATTTGAGCAATGTAGAGCAGCTGTGAACTAATTCAAGCAATGCAGAGCAGCTGAAATTGCAGCTAGTTAAGGTAAGAGACTGTATAGAGGACACAAATTATGTAGTGCAGCTCATCCTGCAACTCCTGGTAGCTGGCTGTACTTCCAGGTATCACTAGTCCCACTAACTAATAGGGTTTTGGAGACATAGGCGGTATTGATACAGGTATGGGACAATATGTTTGTATGTATATGGCTTCCAAGATGGCTGCACACTGGTCAACAGATTCATTTAGTTCTGCACTCTCAGTGTGAAACAGGAAATTAAGAGATAAGGGCTAGTAATTCTGTCAGTTTAAGTAAAATTCAGTTACTGGCTACTAAGTACACTGTCAGGACACTAGCAAAGAAGAAATTTAGAGAGCTTGAAAGAAAATCGACTAGAAAAGGTGAAGAAAAAACACTGACTAGGAAGAATCCTGCAACTGTTCAGCAAAAAAACAGTTCAGGCTCCAGCTTTGGTACAACATATGGCTTCCAGTAACTTATATGAAAATAAATCAAATGAGCTCAGAACTGATTAAAATAAATGAAACAGTAAAGGAATTTATCGACTCAAATTACAAAATCTGGAAAAAAATGGAATAGCCTTTAAACAGCTATTCAAATGAACTGATAAAACTACACAAATTAGAGTTTAAGATGAAAATAAAGGCTGGCTGAATATGAGAGTTCTCAAGCAGAGCTGTTTCAAAAAATGGTAGCGTTAGAGTACATAGTACTCAGAGAAAACTTGGGATTTTCATCTGTACCAGAGAAAGTGGAAGAAAGAGACTGTATTACTTTTATGAAAGCACAAATAAGCAACTGAGCTGGTAATTCTCCAGAGGATTTCTTAATTGAAAGGGCACAACATGTTTATGCTCTAAACATGACCAGGAGAAAGCAACCAAGACCTGCATTTGTAAAGATGCAATCATACCGATGGAAAGAATTGATCCTGACAAACTGTAGCACAAGGGTAAAGTATTACAAATAAGAGACAGTAGTCTGTTTGTGGAAAATGATTATTCACTGTACACCAGACAGAAGAGAAGCAAATTTATTCCAGCAATCATGGAATATTGAGAGGCGAATGTGAGATTCAAGCTGCTTTATCCAGCTATCTTCAGAATATTTTTTTTCCTGGAGGATCAAAGTCATATTTTGATGTAGAACAGGCTAAGGAGGAAATACAGATGTGTGTCCAACAAAAAGTGAGCCATCAAACAGAAGTGGACTTTAATTCTCGTTTTTCAGATAATAACACTCATAGAGAGACTTTGCCAGTGAACCCATCCAATGTTCCAAAGAAAAATGCTTGAGAGACAGAAAAAAGCACAGGAGTTGACCAGGGAGTATCTTTGACTTGAACCAGAGTCTGTGGTTGGTAAATAGAAATGAACAGGAAGAAGACCAGCAACACTGAAATTAGTGAAAAAAAATGTGAGAATATAAAATATCAAATCACATTTTTGAAACATGGCTTTACTAGAAAAAGTGGTTGAGAAAGATTGGACTTTTGTTGACTTCTGCTAAACTTGTGGGCTGTCTGAAAGGTATGTATGTCACTTCATGTCATTAATGTTTGGATGGACACAAAAGGGAAACGGTAACTCTAAGTAAAACAATTTTGTGTTTTTAACAATATTTGTGCAAAATATTTTATGATATAAACTGCATGTTATATAGTAAAGCATTTTCAGTGATTACTATATGTGACAAAGACACTAAAGTAAACAAGTACTTTTTTTTCTTTTTTAGTTTTAAGAGATGTAGGCATTACAATAGGGAAGTCTGGGCAAAGGCATACTGAAGTTAATATGCTGCAGTCTTAAGCTGTTGTGATGGATGGGGTCAAAAAGTACACTGATTATAATATATACAGAGATGAGATGTTTTCTTTTACTTTTGCATAAGTGAATGCCTGGATTAATGCTCTTGGTTTAATCTAATAATAAGTTTTTTTTGTGTGTGTGTGTGTGTGTGTGTGTGTGTGTGTGTGTGTGTGTGTGTGTGTGTGTGTGTGTGTGTAAAAGCATGTGTGCTTTAAAAAGTAGAGAACACTGTGAAGGTAATGAAAAGTTTTCCTTTAGCATAAATGTTCAGTGTGAGTTGAGAATTCTGCAGCTAAGCGCAGCTATACTTTCTCTTCTTATATTTCCATGAAGACAAGCTGACTATAGCTACAGGAAATACATCTCATGAGTTCTGGGCATTGTTTGCTGAGAAAATCATAAAATGAAAAGGTTCAATGGCAAGCAGCTTAGTAAAAAAAATTAAAATTATTGGAAGTGAATAAGAGATAGCAGCTTTCCTGGTGCCTAAATACTTCAATGCATTGACCAGAACAGTGTATAATTTAGTTTTATTTAAAGATTGTCAGTGCACTTTTTCTTAAGGCTGAGAGTTAATGACTTCTAAAATTATACAAGTTGTTTTCCACATCTGGGTCAGGAATAAAGATAAGACAAGTGCAGACATGTAAATAGGAGTGCAGACTGTAGCATGAGCCTTAGCATGGATAACCTTAATTTTAAGTTGGTAATGCCTGTGGATATAGCTTTTGATTTGGGACAATTGTTCCTATCAGGCGGGCTAAACATCATTATTTGAAGATGTATATAGTTGTGTGTGTTTGTTCTAAGTTAATAGGTTATGGGGATGTTCTGGGGTGTTTTTGAGGGTTTTCAATAAAACAAAAAAGTCTTGCAAAATGTGACATAGGTTGAAAAGGGGATGACAAGTTTTGTAAAATGTGACATAGGTTCAAAAGGAGATGACAAGAAGCAACTGTATAAAAGATCAACCTGCCAGACATTAGTGCATGCATGTAATACAAATGCTGAAAATAGACATTTAAAAAACCTGTCATACATAATAGGTGAGGAATAATAACTTCTTATCATAATGGCTACACTATGCATATTATTTTGGAATGTGAATGGCCTGATGTGTATGGACAAAAGGTAAGAGTATTGAATTATATTAGGAAATGCAGAATGCAAATAGCAATAATACAGAAGACACATTTCAAAAGAAGTGAGCATGTGAAGTTGATAAACAAAGGATTTCAGGATGTATATTCAGCAGAATATCAGGGAAAAGAAAATGGGAGTACTTATACTGATTTCTAGAGGAGCTCCAATAGTGATAGAAGAAGAAAAAATATAAAGATTGATTTGTGGTAGTAAGGGGCTATTGGCAAGAGAGCATGACTATGTTGGCATGTTAATTGAAAGCTTCAACACATGTCCAATAACTGTTTCAGATCATGTACCAATATCAACTAAGATAAAAATGCAGGGTAATGAGTTCCATCTAAAACTGCTATTATGGAGCTAAAGAAAGATTTGGGAGAAATAATCAGCTTTCAGCAGAGAATATTACTTATAGTTGGGCCTGAAACTTCACTTGCAACAGTGAGGATGTATCTGGGGGATCTAGAAGGGAAAATATAACAAAGGAGGGTAAGTTTCTGAAGGAGTTTATGAAAATATTTGCTATGGAAGACATTAATTCAGTAGTAGGAACTCAGAGAATTTATATATTATTTCTCAAGGTACAGTAAGCAGGCTCTAGTAGATATAAATTATATTTCACAGCAACATGTGCATTTAATTGAAACCTTCAACACATGTCCAATAACTGTTTCAGATCATGCACCAGTATCAACTAAGATAAAAATGCAGGGTAATGAAGTAAAAATAAAAACAATCCTACCTGTTAAAAAGAGAGGAATTTAAGGAATGGTTAGTGGAAATTATTCAAGCCTTATGAGGGAAAATAGAAATATCTCTAGAAGTTATAGTTAGTGAGTGGGATAAAATAAACTGGAGTTTAAATTTGGATAGAACTACATGAAAAAGATATGTGATTAAGAAGTGCCAGAAATTAATTAGAGGGACTGACAAAGGTTAAAGTATTGCAGAATAAGTGGAATCTCATAAAACAATAACAGGCACAACTACAGAGTGCTTAAGAAAAAATAAATGAGTATCTTGTTAATATGCATGAGTTTACAAAGATTGCTGATAAACCACTATTTTTTTATATTAACTCTCGAACACAAAAAAACTTTAGGCACAATAACTTAAGCCACAGAAAGTAGAAAGGATTGCTGCCAAACTTAGAAAGCCTATAGCAAGAAAAATCACAAGAGATTGTGTAGACTGTTAGAAAAATGTCAGAAATGTTATGAAAATGTGTACAAAGGAGAGAAATTTGGAAATCAAGAAAGAGCATAAATGGAAGTATTTATGGAAGACTTAAATATGCCAAGGTTAGACTTAGGTGAGGCTCAACAATTAACAATTAAGATAGGAGGAGAAAGATAACAATGGTGATGGTCCATCTGCAGTGATGTATAGTCCATCTGCAGGAAAGTCTCCAGGACTATATGGTATTCCTATGGAAGCTGGGTGTGAAGAAAGTGATAAAGATCTGAAAGATTTTGTTTAACAGTATTTTAAAAGGAGCGGAAACACCAACATCCTGGAAGAAAGCTGTGATGGCTGGACCCATCTTCATATAGGCTTATTTCAGTTTTATACCATGATTATAAAGTGTTTATGTCTGTAATAGCTAAACGATTTACAAAAGTGTTTCCAGGATTGATATTGATATCGCCAAGGCTTTCATCACCATCCCTCATTCTGGAATTATAGCAAAACTCACTAAACTAGGTATAAATCCCTACGTTACAAGATGGGTTGCCAACTGGCTCACTGACAGAACCTGCATTGTAAAAGTGGCAAACTCCAAATCTGACCTCAAACCAGTGAGAAGTGGAGTACCACAGGATTCAGTCCTGGGACATCTCCTGTTTGGTATCTACTTCTCTGAAGTACAGGCTAACACAGAAGGCCTTTGGCTAACGAAGTTCGCAGATGACTGCAAACTAGGAGCCATAGTCAAATCTCCAAATGATGTGGAAATCCTACAGAAGGGCCTAGCTGAGACAGATGCCTGGTGTCAGAGCCATGGCCCTCAAGCTCAGTGCCAAAAAGTGCAGTGTCATTCTCTTTGTTAAAAACTCTGTACCCATGAACTACCACATAGGCAACAATCTACTCAACACCAAATGTGTGATAAGAGACCTTGGGACCCAGGTGGACAGTAGTCTCTCCTTTGATAGCCACATCACCACAGTAGTCAGGAAGTCCTTCTACGTGGCACACCTCATCATAAAAGAGTTCTCATCCAGGAAAAAAGAGGTCATTGTTCCCCTCTACTCAATACTCATTAGACCCATTATAGAGTACAATGCCCCTTTTGGAATGTACCTAACAAGATATCTCTAGCAGCCAGAAAGGCCACAGAAGTACCTCACAAAGAGGATTACTGGCCTCAAACAAATGCCCTACACAGACCATCTCAAAAAACTCCAGCTTTACTCCGTAGCATATCACCTACTCTGAGGTGATCTCTGCCTAACATATAAAGCTATGTCAAACCCAGAGCTGTTGGACATGCTACACCTAAAGAAATCCCAATCCCTCTGAGCTACACACTCTAGGGACCTAAACCTTGTCACCACAATAAACAGGACATGCTGGAGGGATAGATCCCTGTCCCAGAGACTTCTCATACTCTGGAACAGGCTACCCATCTATGTCAAGCAAAGTTCTTCATTAGCACTCTTCAAGAAAAATCTTGATGAGTGGATGGGAAATAAAAAATACACCCCGGGGATCACTTTTGTGTCTCTGCTCGACAGTGGCACAGGAAAATAAACTTCTTGGGTGGCGTAAGCTAGGGAACCTTGTTGGCTAGGTTTACGTAGGCCTTTGGGCCAATAGCCTAGTACCTACCTATAAACCTATATATATATAAATATATATATATATATATATATATATATATATATATATATATATGGATCTAGGACATTTCATCAAATGCACATTTCACCAAAAGTTAAATTAGTGTGCATTTTTCACCGAAAGCTCAATTCACCGAAAACACAATTCACCAAAACACATTTCACCGAAAATGGTATATGGCGTCCCCACTGTAGTGCGACCCTGGAGTTGGTATATATATAGTAGGGGGGTGTGGGGGGCACCCACATATTTTAAATGTGTTACACTATATACATGCATACTTGCAATTGCAATATCTTACTCTTATCCAAACATGATATATACTTGAAATATGTAGGGGGCTCCACCCTCCCCAAACCCCTCAATGTGGGGGCGGTGCCCCCCACACCCCCTACTATATATACCATCTCCAGGGTCGCACTACAGTGGGGACAAGTCCATATACCATTTTCGGTGAAATGTGTTTCGATGAATTGAGTTTTCAGTGAATTATGCTTTCGGTGATTTGTGTTCAGTGATATAAGTTTCGGTGAAATGTGCATTCCGTGAAATGTCCTAGATCCATGTATATATATATATATATATATATATATATATATATATATATATATATATATATATATATATATATATATATGTGTGTGTGTGTGTGTGTGTGTGTGTGTATATATATATATATATATATATATATATATATATATATATATATATATTTATGTATGGATCAGTTTGGTTTTGTGGAGGGGATCAAACATTTGACAACATTAATAGAATATTAATGATCCAGAGTGAAGCAGAATTTAAGAAAATACTGTTGTTGTTGTTGGCTGGGATTTTATGAGTAGGGCAATGGGACCTTTTGCATTTCCTGAAACAGTAATAATCTTAATTAGGAGGTTATATAAGGGATCAGGGGCAAAAATCAAAGAAGAAGGGTTCCTCACTGACAAGTTGCATCTGACCAGAGGTACCAGACAAGGATTTCTCATTTCCTTTGTTATTTTCTTTATCTTTAGAGTCAATGCAAAGAAAATAAGGGACTCAGAAATTCAGTGATATAATTGGTATGGTAATCAAGAAGAGTTGGCTTTATTTGCAGGAAATATTATTTTGCACCTGATAAAACCAGAAAAGAACATCTGTGTTGAGGAACATTTTGAGACAGCTTTGTGTCTTTTCAGGATATAAAATTAATGAAGATAAAACAAAGGCTATAGCTAGAAACTATGTACCCACATATGAATTGGTTCAGCAATACCTGTATTTATGGGGACATGATAAAATGAATTATTTAGCAGTATGAATTAAAAGGGATTATGTTATGACAGCAAAGCATAAATGGAAAGAGATGAAAATAAATAACAGAAACTGGAAGCTCTTGATTATGAATATGGATAGCAAGATGCAAGCATTGAAAATGTTTTTAGCCCCTTTAGTTTTATATACAGGTCAGGCATATTTTATCAACTAGAGGGGAAATTGTGGACAATAATTAATAAAGAGTTAAAATAATTTATCTAGAAGGGGAAGAAGGCAAGGGTCAAGTGAAATAAGTGGATCCTTCCAACAGAACAAGGTGGTTTAAGATTGCTTGATTTTGAAGGGATATTTTAAAGCTACAGAGTTAAGCGCGGTATACATAACACAAGTATAGTTTCCAGAAAGTGGAAAGAGATGATGATGAAGCAGGGGGAAATAGGGAAAGAGTGGAATGTTGGACAGATCTTTAAGGAGAATAACAACAGACATACAGAATATTACATTCATGTATGAGCAGAAAATATTCCAAGAAGTAAACAAACATGAGAATGGAAAAAGGATATTTTGATAATAGAGATGACTCCAATACAGGCTACAGAGAATGGCCAAGAGGAGGTTGGAATTTACTGCAGAAAACTGGCAAAGGAAAGGTAATAGAACAGGAAGAGGCCAAGAAGACATTTGGACTGCAGGCTAGTGACTGCCTTTCATGTCACAGATTGATATTGGAATATAGGCAAAGAAAAAGCAATAGGTGAATCCTAAGAGAATGACTTGCTCTGGTAGAGATTTCAGATGAATTTAGAAGAGAAACTGCTGTTAAAAAAGGGATAATTAATTGGGTATATAAAATATTGCACAGTAACTGTAGGATTCAATCGGATGAAATTAGAAAAGATTGCGAAGAGAGACTGGATAAGCAATTCACAATGAAGCAATAGGCAGACTTATGTATGGCTCCCAAATATGCAATTTATAACAACACTGACAAGAGCTGAAAATATTCAAATAAGCACTCTGGATGATAAGAAACTATACTCTAAAAGAGTCGGCAGCAGTCAGGGGCCTCAAATCGCTCGCTTTGCTCAACCCTCAGTAGACTAAATCTCCTTACCGAGTTTGTTAAAAAGCACAAAGCAGTGTGCAACTATCACAGTAACCACAGAAAAATATTTATCTCAGAAATTGCAGGGCTTAGTTTTTGGTCAAATTCAGTAGAACTTTGTCACAATCAAGAGCGCTCAGCGGCTCATATATTTTGAAGTTTATCAGCTCTATCTGAAACAAAATAAAATCTGATAGGAGAATGTGTCTTTCAGATAAGGCTGTATTACCCTTTAGTGCAGACATATGACTGCTGCATTTGTGTAAAGAGGGAATTTTGTTTTTTCCTGCCATCGCTGCATTAACCATGTGTTCTCTTAGGCTGCAGTGCACTCAAGCAGTTCTCTTCCTGTATATGCTTCCACACTCAAGTGTTTAATGAAATGCTGTTGAGGTATGTCGTCTATCTTGTACACAATAGTCTTATTTTCATTTTTTGCCCAGTATTATTTCATGGCTTCCACAAGACGATGCCATTGTAGATGGTGTATTTGAATCCCCCCTTCCCAAAGAGGAGGAGCCAGGGCTTAGAAATTTAACATCCCCTGGTTGACTTTCCACTATTTGGTTTGATAATTTAGAGATAACTGCTATGTAGGTCACTTTACCACTGCACCAATGGACTACCTCTCTGTTGAAGATAACTTGCATAAAAGTATGTGCATCATGAAAATAATAGCAAAATGAAGGTGAGAAAGTGAGTTAAATGGGTAGTGAGAGAGTAAGCGTTCTATAAAATGTGTTCTCTGTGTCTGTATATGGAGAGAAACTTAGATGGATGCAGATATAGATATAGATATAGATATAGATATAGATATAGATATAGATATAGATATAGATATAGATATAGATATAGATATAGATTGATGATACCAATGGAAAGGCCCAGTGGGTGGTATCGATGGGCACAGGTAGGACTGTGTACAATCACTAAGCAAGCTAAGAATTCAGACTAGGTGGAATGTCAATAGGCCTTTGTAACTATAGCAGTGGGGAGAAGGGGACGCAGGGTTTGGAACCGGGTCCTTTTAGGAGTGTTTGTTTACCTGCTGTTCATATAAATAAATGACACCTTGAGTTAGGTGTCTGTTTAAGGCAGCCTCATTGCCAATATGACTGATGTTAGTGGAAATCACAGGAAGTCAGTGGTCTTCCAGTGTCCTCAGTTCCAGATAAATCTGAAGGGTTTCCTGAGGAAAAAAACCCACTTAGGTCAGAGGAAGCACCTTTGTGATGGTATGTCTTCAGCTTCATGCTGAATTATTGCCATTGGAAGCCCTGGTAATTGAGGTGCCAAGGCATACATTTTTTTGAAAAAATGGTAACTCAGAGCTATGGCTTTATATGTCTCCTCTTAGTTTAATTTCTCCAAGTCTTTTGGGCTTTTAATACCATGATGGGAATGAGCCCAATTTCTAAGTCAGGGTATGATTAGAATTTATAAATTACTATTATTTCAGTCTTTGATGTTAGCAAAGAGTGTTCTTCTCAGCACCAGCATATGGGATTACATGCACTGGTAGCATATCCAAATACTATTGTATATTATTTTTATTAGACCCATTGCACCTCCTACTGTTGGTACTGTCTGACTATCTTTTTTCCACATTACTCTCATTTCTACCTGCATATCCTGGTATTTTCCTGACTTTGTGTCTGTCAGTGCATAAGATGTTACATGTCTTTGTGATGAGCCGTATGTTCCATAAAGGAGTGGTAAGACAAGGCTGTTATTTTTTGTTCACTGAGATATTACATAAGGGTCTTTTATTTTCTCAGAAATGTTGGGCTTATAGATCAGTGTATACCATAAATTATCTTTGTCCACGTGTTACAAGCAATGTATCAAAACTTTTTTCTTTCTGTGTGGCTGAGTATTGTAACTGCTTTAAAGTAAGTTACAAGTTTATCAGATTGCTACATCCATGAAACTCATTGTTAAGAACTGGTCAAATCGTACATAATAAGAAAACTGAGATTACATCCCATTGGAAGATCTGGCAGAAGGGAATATATACCATTCTGTTTTTCTGAGTTCAGGATCATTACCACTTTACTTGTGATGAGACAGACTGAATGTCATCCTTCACTATATTTTTATCATTATCACTTTTCAGGTTGAGACCTGGTGAAAGAGTTGTGTTGATTTGCTTTAATTTACATTTCATTCTGGTCACTAGGGTGAGATCTAGTGAAACATATTTGTAATCCTGTGTATTTATATCAGTTTGATAAAGAACTTCAACCTGTCTTGAGTCCTGAAAAAAGAGAGAAAGATTAAATGTACAGTTGATTGTAGGCTCTGTTAAAGTCCAAAATCAAGTGCAAGGTTCTTATGATTTTTGCAGTTCTGCTCCATTTAGCCAATGTGTCATGAGGGTGGCAGCATTCTTTAAAATTGCACTTCACAATGGCAAATCACTAAGTTTTAATTATCAGTTGTTTTAAGTTCTAAATGTTACTTAATTTCAGTTCCTTTTGGCAGAAACATTCCAGTACTGTTTTTCTGCAAAAAAAAAAAAAACATGTTTTTAGAAAAGGCTATTGTGATTGCTGTCTGCTTACTACAACTAGTGGGTAGAGCAGGCATGTAGCTTACTGGTCATTAGTTCCACTTATCACTGACATTAGTCTTAGTAATAAAGCAGTCAGTTCATTTGTGTGTCTGTGTTGCACAGAGGGGTTGAGAAATTAAATTATGACAACAGTGTAGCAGCTACTCGAAACAGTTATTAGTAACACCAAAGGGACTAGGTTGTAGCTAAATCCATCACCCAGCCAAGGCCTGCAGCTCCTTTAAAACCTCTCAGTTGGGAATATGACCTTGAGGCATACCTTTTAACATTTAAGAGGACTGCCACTCAAAAAGGATGGTACCAGGCAACCTGAGCCTAAATGTTGTCATCACACCTCTAAAGGGAACTCCTCCATGTGTACATGGATATTTTAGTGCATAGTGTGATGATTTTGATATGGTCAGGATGAATCTGTTTCGAGGGCAAGTGTCTGGTTTCAGAATGTAATGGAGAGAGGAAAGAATCTTTTGTAAGCTCTGTCCTTATCAGGCTGGGGGATGAATCATTGCAAGAATGTCTGTAAGATTGTTTACTAGTACTGGTTCTTAACTAAGAACTTAACAAGAACTTAACAAAAGCTAACCACATCCCAAATTAATTTTTTGCCAGGGTGGCAAGCTCCCCTGCACCCCCACATCCCCTGTTAATTATATATACCAACTATGAGGTCACACAACAGTGAGGATAGGGCATATACCCTTCCTTCGTGTAACATCAATTTGTTAATATTTTGTGTTTAGGTATTTTTCTGTCAGTATTTTGTGTTTAGCTATTTTTGCTATGGGTATTTAGGTCATTCAGGCAATTGCCATACATACACCTATATATATATATATATATATATATATATATATATATATATATACATACATACATACACACACACACACACACACTCACATATGTATATACATACACACACACACATAGACATACATACCGATGTATATAATATGTATCATGATTCAGTCTTGAAAGTTTGAAACGTGCAAGAGATAATTCCAAATGATGGATCAAAAAAGAGTGAAACATAAAACACTGAATACTTCTCTCCCACTAAAAAGAACTATATCAGTATACTCCAGGTTCAAAACTGAGATCAAGTGTTGTCTTGATAGTAGTACTGTTAGGGAAATGGTTTTTAGTAATCAACTCTGGAAGGTCCATTATTTCCTGATGACACCTACTCTGGAAGGCATTACCACACTTAGATAATAGGCTATTTTTTTAATTGTTTTGTATTTTTTACTGCATATATATTTTTTCATAAAACGTTTCCTGTATATAAAATTTCAAACTTGCTGTAGCATATGTAATTTGTGATTGAAGTATTTTACATCTATAATATAAGTCTTAATGTCCACAGACAGATAGACATACACACACAGATGCATAGGTACAGACAGAGGGACTCATTCACATATACTCACACATACTCGCATACATATACACAGAATAACATGCACCCATGTGTCTGGCAGTTGTAACTTTCTTGACTGAGTATTCTTTAAATGTTTCATTGTGATGAAACGAAATAAAAAAATAATACTGTACAAGATACTGGAATCCCCCTGTATCATTTAACTGTCTTTATTTTTTCTAGTATCCCTTGAAATTTTTTTTATTTTCTAGTAAATCACTAAAGATTTTTGTCAGTCAGTGAAGTCAGACATTATAGTATCATACTTCTTATTGTAATACAATACATTTTAATAAGAATTACATTTAAAATTTTAGCTTGTATTTTTATCTTTATCCAGAATTCTTAAACAAAGAATTTGTGAGGTACAGTGGATATAAAAAGAGTACACACCACCTGTTAAAATGCCAGGTTTTTGTTTTATAAAAAAATGAGACCAGAATAAATAATTTCAAAACTTTGCCCGCCTTTAATGTGAGCTATAACCTGTACAATTTAATTGAAAAACAAACAAATCTGTTAGGGGAAAAAGTATAAAAATAAAAAACGTACAATACACTGATTGCAGAAGTGTGCACACCCTTAAAATAATACTTGGTTGTGTGTGCACAGCCTTAAACTAATACTTTGTTGAAGCACCTTTTGATTTAATTTCAGCATTCAGTCTTCTTGTGTAGGAGTCTGTCAGCATGGCACATCTTGACTTGGCAATAATCCTTCTAGGAGGAGACATCCACCCTAATACTGCCCCACGTATCACAATGAACATCAAGACAATTCTCTTCCATACTCTACTTTAACCCTACAACAGTCAGTCTCCTGCCCCAGTAAACTAACTTTTGCTGCTATAAATGTTAAAAGCATTTGAAAAAAACTGCTGAACTACATGCTTGGATCACCCAGCAAAAGCCTGATAGTCTTCCTGAAACTGAAACTTGACTTAAACTAGGCGTAAATGACTTCAAAATTATACCTCCTGTGTATACTATCATCAATAATAACTGTATAAAAAGATGGGGGCATTGTTTTAATATTTCCCACCAGCTACCACATTTCCTCTTACAACAACTCAATAACAACAGTCACTACAGCAGAGCTTCTTATTACTTTTCTGAAATTAAACTAGTATAAACAAATATCTTTTACATTTCTTTACATCCGTCCTGGCGACAGTGCAGCTATAATGAAAGATACCCAGCACTGGATGTCCATAATAATTCCACAAGAAATAATATTACTAGGTGATGTAAATGTCAGTTGGTTGGACATAAACTCTAACTCCGCTACAGCTAGGATTTCTATTAATTTTTGTGGATTATATTCATTATACCTTGTAAATATGCACGAAAACTTGTGATTTCTCTTTTGCTGCTTATTTCATGTTTTATATTGTTATATTAATATGTTATATTGTTATCTTATATTGTTATGCTGTTTTTCTTTCTATTGGAGCTTTTCTCCCTGGGCCTCCACTGAAAATGGGTTCTTTATGGCCCAGTGGAATTTCCTGGTAACAAATGTCAATAAATAAAATAAATAAATCTAGCATGAACTTATGTGGTTTCACACAACTAATTAACAGCCTCACACATTATACCAAGACATCAAAATCCCTTAGACTGATCCTAGTATCATGCCTTAGCAAATACACCATGTCAGCTACAATTTCAGACTACACATCCACTTAAACAGTATGTTTATAAAGAAATGCAACCGTTCCAAGCTTAACTCAGAAATGTTCATTACTACCCTATCATCTATTAACTGGAACTGCCTAACAATCTTGCACTTAGATGATGCTGTAAATAAATTCAATACAACTTTCCTGAATATCCTTAATAGTCTTGCACCTCCTAAAAGGAAGAGACTAAAAACGAATAATGCAGTTTGGCTAACAAAAAAGGATAGGATGCATAGAGAAAAAGTATGGAAAGAATAGCAAAAATATAAAACATCATAGTATCTTGAAAACTTCAGAATGCTTCGCAATCATACTAAAAAGGTTAATGAAGACAAAAAAAAACTGTACTATAATAACTGTCCAAATAATAATAAAACTCAACCCTAAAAAACTCTGGACAGACATTAAAGAAATCTTTCATCCTGGCCATAAATTCAACCCTGACCCATCCCATAATAACTCATCACTTGAAACCTCAATACAGTTCAACTCTTATATCATAAATAGTATAGCATCTCTAACCAAGCAGTGACATATGGTTTACTATCGTTATTTCGAAAGGCAAAACATTTGCCTTTCGAAATAAAGAAAAGTTAAACCAAAACCAAACATTTCAAACATAGACAATGTCGCCCCAAATGATCGACAGATTTGAGTCGACATTGTCACTGAAAATGTCATGTGATAGCCGTACAGGGGCTGATGTAAATCAAACTCCTATATGACATATCACATTTTTGCAGAGGGGCAAGCCCCACTGCACCCCCACACCCACTGCTACTAATATATTCCAACTTCGAGATCGCACTACAGTGGGGATATGGATGAATTTCCAATCCCCACTGTACCGCGATCTCTGTACATATAGTCAAACACACTTATGCAAATGCACTACTGCATTCACATAAGTGTGTTCCACTATCCAATACACTCTTCATTTTGTGTACGACATTCTGATTTTTGGCAGCATAACTGCCGACAAAATGTTGTTCGCACAAATGATAGTAAACCGTGACATATCACCACATCCACTTTCACCTTCAGTCATGTGCCCACATCCTATGCAAAACTACTCTTAAACTCATACCATCCTCTACTTCAGCTGATGACCTTCTAAGCGAGTAATTTAAAATAGCAGTCAGTAGTATTGCCCACCTTGTCTCAATCTTTATAAAGTAGGTCAGTCCAGGAATCCCATGTTCCTTCCTCTGGAAAAAGTCACACCTTATCTCTCTGTACAAAGGAGGAAATTGGACAGACATTGTTTGCCTTAGACTTAAAGCAATATTTCCCCCTCTCTGAAATACTTGAAAAATATATTCAAAAACAAGTGCTAAACTGTCTCTTGCAGGAAGAAATTCTATCCCCTACACAACATGGCTTCCATTCTTCCCTTTGTACTAACACTGCACTTCTTACCTCTGTCTCTCTCTCTATATATATATATATATATATATATGTGTGTGTATATATACATAGTGTCAGTAAAGCTAGACATAATGGCAAACTAGTCTGCTGCTTATTTCTAGACTTGTCTAAAACATTCAACACAGTTTGTCACAGCAAACTTCTACTTCAAATGTTCTCATTAGGTCTGTCTCATCCCGCCCTTCTGTGGCTCAAAAGCTACGCATTGAATAGGTAACAGTCAGTGAAATGACACTTCACCCTGTCTCCATACCTCCCAGTCACCAGTGTACCACAAGTTTCTATCCTTGGTCTCCTCCTCTTTAACATCCTCACCAACACCCTCCAAACATCCATGTAACAGGCCTCCCTAATACAGTACACAGATTACTTCACACTCATTTGTACATCTGACAAAATAGCACACATTCAAAAAATTATTTGTGATGCTTTAACAGCACTAAGATGGCTTTGTAACTCTCAGCTCATGCTCAACCCTAAAAAAAAAAAACAAGCTGCTACTTTAGTCCCCAAATCCCTGTCCCATGAAAAAACTAAATTTAAAGTCCTCTCTCTTGATAATGCAACAACTGAAGTCATTTCTCATAGCAAATTATTAAGAGTGATAGTGGATAATAATCTTAAATTAGAACTGCATATACAAAATTGCATAACTAAATCTCATCAAAAACAGGTATGCTTTATAGAGCCAAAAACTTTCTCAGTGACCCAACTAAAGCTAAACTTGCTTCTTCTTATCTCCTCCCCACACTTCTTTATGGTGCTCCCATCCTTACTAACCTTCAGGCAATTACAAAAAAATCAAAACTTGAACACTGTTAGAACAAAGTTGTTCAATTTGCAGCAAAACCCTTTTCAGAACCCATAGGTTCATAGGTTCATAGGTAGGTACTAGGCTATCAGCCCAAGGGCCTACGTAAGCCTAGCCAACAAGGTTCCCTGGCTTCCGCCACCCAAGAAAGTTATTTTCCTGTGCCACTGTTGAGCAGAGACACAGAAGTGATCCCAGGGGTGTATTTCCTATTTCCCACCCACTCATCAAGATTTTTCTTGAAGAGTGCTAATGAAGAACTTTGCTTGACATAGATGGATAGCCTGTTCCAGAGTATGGGAAGTCTCTGGGACAGGAATCTATCCCTCCAGCATGTCCTGTTTATTGTGGTGACAAGGTTTAGGTCCCTAGAGCATGTAGCTCAGAAGGATTGGGATTTCTTTAGGTGTAGCATGTCCAACAGCTCTGGGTTTGACATAGCTTTATATGCTAGGCAGAGATCACCTCAGAGTAGGCAATATGCTATGGAGTAAAGCTGGAGTTTTTTAGGCTGTCAGTGTAGGGCATTTGTTTGAGGCCAGTAATCCTCTTTGTGAGGTACTTCTGTGGCCTTTCCAGCTGCTGCAGATGTCTTGTGAGGTACATTCCAAAAGGGGCATTGTACTCTATAATGGGTCTAATGAAAGTCGAGTAGAGGGGAACAATGACCTCTTTTATCCCGGATAAGAACCCTTTTATGATGAGGTGTGCCACGTAGAAGGACTTCCTGACTACTGTGGCAATGTGACTATCAAAGGAGAGACTACTGTCCACCTGGGTCCCAAGGTCTCCTATCACACATTCGGTGTTAAGTAGATTGCTGCCTATGTGGTAGTTCATAGGTACAGAGTTTTTACCAAAGGGGATGACACTGCACTTTTTGGCATTGAGCTTGAGGCCATGGCTCTGACACCAGGCATCTGTCTCAGCGAGGCCCTTCTGTAGGATGTCCACATCATTTGAGGACTTGATTATGACTCCTAGTTTGCAGTCATCTGCGAACTTCGTTAGCCAGAGGCCTTCTGTGTTAGCCTGTACTTCAGAGAAGTAGATACCAAACAGGAGAGGTCCCAGGACGGAACCCTGTGGTACTCCACTTGACACTGCTTTGAGGTCAGATTTGGAGTCTGCAACTTTTACAGTGTGGGTTCTGTCAGTGAGCCAGTTGCCAACCCATCTTGTAACGTAGGGATTTATACCTAGTTTAGTGAGTTTAGCTATAATTCCAGAATGGGGGATGGTGTCGAAAGCTTTAGCGAAATCAAGATATTCTGTGTGAACCACCTTAACCTCATCTACGGATTTGGTGACTGCCTCAAAGAAGTCGATCAGGTTCAGGAGGCATGATCTGCCTTTCACAAACCCGAACTGGGTGGGATCCAGAGTTTGGAGGTTATCAGTGTCTTTGTTTAAGAGTTCCATGATGATACGTTCCACGGCCTTGCAGACCAGGCTCGTCAGGCTAATAGGTCGATAGTTCCAGAGATCAGTGGTGGCTCCCCCTTTGTGGAGTGGGATAACTGTTGCTGTGCGCCATTCGGTGGGCACAAAGCCTGATGCGAGGCTATTATTGAACATGGCGTTTAAGTGGGGAGCCAGTTTGTTCTGAAGTTCATGTAAAACACAGCCTGGGATGTTGTCCAGTCCCATGGATGCTGTGTTTTTGGCTTTAGAGAGTGCAGCTTTTACCTGCGTAGTTGTGATTACAGGGACTCTGCATTCTTCCTGTATAGATATGGGCCCTTTAGGGGGTGAGGGGGGGGGAGTAAAGTTAGCACTGAACTTATCTGCCAGGATGTTGGCAATATCAGTTGGTTCTGTAATTTTCGTGCCATTGTGCTGCAACTCAGAGCAGATCTGGGGGTTGCCATCGAGATTCTTGACTTCTCTAAAAAGATTAAATTGGTTAGAACTACCACATCAACTAACATATACACTGCTTCTTACCACCTATAAAATTATCCAAAATCCATCTGCTTGACCTGAACTAAATAACATTTTACACAACTATGTTCAAACTATATTCCTAAGGCCTGGAACTCCATATTTCTATCCATCAGGTCAATACCCTCCCTCCCATCTTTCAAAACCAGTCTGAAGTACTTCATAGCCAAGCTCTGGTCCTGTTCTTACTTAACACCAGGAAGAACTATATCCCTAAATGTGAACAAATACTTATTCATACCTTATGTCTCCTTACTCTCCCTTCTTCACCCACTTCCTTAATTCTATCAATTTCTTTCCCCTGGCTTACTCTTTAAATACACCATAAGTCTGTTTTTCTCTCACTTCGTGTTGCAATTCTTGTTTGTATTATATTATCTTACCTTTAATTTCTCTATAAACTGGCAAACATTTCTCTAACTATTTAATCTTTGTCATATGACTTGTATCTATTCTTAACCAATGTTTTCATATTATGTCTAACTTGGTATAATTATTTAAACTGTACTTGTTTTTTGTATCTTTTTTTAAAACTGTGAAATTTTTGTTTTTAAAATGTTTTGTAATACTTTGGAGCTTTTCTCTCTTGGCCTCCACTGAAAATGGGCTCTTACCCAGTAGAACTTTCCTGGTAATCAAATGTCAACAAATATATATATATATATATATATATATATATATATCACTATATGTAATCCGGTTGATGAATGGGTTAATCATCAGAGAAGCATGGAACAGGGAAGATTGGAATATCCATGGTTATGAATTTTTCCTTTTTCTATGGTACTGTCTGATCTGAAAGTTATGTCTATGCATGTATAACATACATATGCATGCAGAAATGTATAACAAAGTCACAACCTGAAGGCATTCAAAAAGTCACTGAAGCTAAACAATTGCTTAAATATTTTGAGGATGATCTCACACAAAGATTTTTGGTTAGGGGTTACCAACATAATAACATCAGGTCAACCAAAACATGGGTAGCTAGTTGAGATAGGTCTGAAACATTGAAATATCAATGCAAAAGAGATGCTGATGAAAATACCATCAGGTCTGTTACTACGTATGGTAGGAATATTAATATTATTAGGAACATTATCAACCAAAATTTGAATATTCTGTTAGCCAATGTGGAATTGTCTTGTCTGCTTACGGCGAAATGCCAGTTTTCATATAGAAGAGGGCGAACATTAGGCTCTTACTTTAACCACTACAAATGGGGCAATAAGGACCAAGGTACAAGACAACAGCTCACGTTGACTGGTGAAAGAGTTTATGGATCATTCCCATGTGGGCATTGCTCATTATGCAGACATATGCTAAAAACAAAACAATTTTCTAGTAAGAACACTAGTAGAGTATATGACATAAGATTTTTTGCAAACTGTGGATCAGATTGGCTGGTGTACTTAGTGACGTGCTCATGTGCTGCCTTTTATGTAGGGCAGACTTTGAGATCTATGCATGTCCATATTTCTGAACATTTTAGTGACATCCGGAATAACCATACATCAAATGCCCTATATAAGCATACACTTAAAACACAGTAATGTGAAGTTTCATTTTATGATTATTGATAAAGTATGGGGGGACAAGATAAATAAATTGGGGTGGCATGTAATATTGAATAAAAAAGAGAGGGGTTGGATCATTAAACTTGGGGGTTTGTTTATTCCAGGGCTTAATGACCACCTGTAATATACGTGTATAGATTCATAGGCTCATAGGTTCATAGGTTGGTACTTGGCTATCAGCCCTAGGGCCTATACAAGCCTAGCCATAACAATTCCCTGGCTATTTCTTCCCACACTATTTACTTCCGTGGACCCCTGTCTAGCAGGGCGACTGACGTGATCCCCAGGGTGAATTTCCTTTCTCCCATCCAATCGTCAAGGTTCCTTTTGAAGAGGGCCAAAGAGGCACTCTGCTTGACATGTATGGGCAATTTATTCCAGAGTCTGGGGAGTCTCTGGGTCAGGAACCTATCCCTCCAGCATGTTTTGTTTATTGTGATGACAAGGTTTAGATCCCTGGATCATGTGGTTCTGAGGGATTGGGATTTCTTTAAGTGTAGCATGTCCAACAGCTCTGGGTTTGACATGGCCTTGTATGTTAAGCAGAGATCGCCTCTGAGTAGACGATATGCGACAGAGTATAGCTGGAGTTTTTTAAGGCGGTCAACATAGGGCATCTGCTTTAGGCCTGTGATTCTTTTAGTGAGGTATTTCTGCGGCCTTTCCAGTTGTTACATATGTCTTGAAAGGTACATACCAAACGGGGCATTGTATTCTATAATGGGTCTAATGAAGGATGAGTACAGTGGGACAATGACCTCCTTTTTCCTGGATGAAAAGCCCTTAGTGATGAGGTGTGCCACATAGAAGGATTTCCTGACTGTTGTGGTGATGTGGTTATCGAAGGTTAGACCACTGTCCACCTGTTTCCTGAAGTCTCTTATCACACTTTCGGTGTTTAGTGTACTGCCACCTATATGGTAATTCATGGATACATGTTTTTTCCCAAAGGGGATAACTATACATTTCGTGGCATTGAGCTTGAGCCCATGGCTCTGGCACCAAGCATCTGTTTCTGTAAGGCCCTTTTGTAGAGTATCCACATCATTTGGGGATTCAATAATGGCTCCCAGTTTGCAGTCATCTGCAAACTTTGTTAGCCAGAGTCCCTTAGTGTTGGCCTGTATTTCAGAGAAGTAGATGCCAAACAAGAGCGGTCCCAGGACTGAACCCTGAGTATGATTAGGGTTCTGACAAATTGAGGTTGTTGTTGCTTTAAGTGCTGATGTATCATGGTATAATGATAATTAATCATGGTATAAGTAACAGTGGTTTGTGCTTTTGTGTTTATCACAGAAGAAGGCAAGGTTGCCAAAAAACAGTCTGAATTTTATGGTGTTGCCACAATAAAAGAAGGTTGGATATGCTTACATGGTGCTGGCTTTGCTTTTTTGACTAATATTGAGGATTTTTGGGCCTGTGCATCAGCCTTACCCATGGGGGTGTGTTTTTGGATGTAATTACTGCTTCTTTTTGACCATAGGTTCTTTGAAGTCAAGGCCAATATCAGAGGCCTTTGGCTTATCAAGTTAACACGTGATTGCAAACAACATAGTCACAGAATTCCCCAAAGACACAAACATCCTCAAAGAAGGCCTGACACAGACTAGTAACTGGTGGTGTCAGAGTCATTGTCTAAAATTCAGTGCCAAACTATGCATAATAGTATTTTTCAGAGCAATGACCACCCATGAGAATTACTGCATTGATAATGCAGTCCTGAGAGTTGAACCCATGGTCAGGGCTTTGAGAATGCATGTAAACAGGGTTTTGGCCTTTTGCCATAATGTGTCTACTATAGTAAGGATCATCATTCTACATTGTCCAACTTATAAGCAAGACTATGCCATCAATGTTCAAAGATGTCATTGTTCCATTGCACTTGGCCCTCATTAGACGAATCATTGAGCACGGTACAGTGCCCTCTGCAGTATGTATCTGGCCATGCATATGTAACAACTGGAGCATCCACAAAAATACTTGGTGTTGACAATGGCTTACTATCAAAATCCTGAATGTCAGAAAAAATTTGGTGAAAATATAGAGGCTAAATGCTGAACTCCGCATATTAATTAGCTAATAAGGTCAAAAGTGGATACCGCCGATACTGAGTTCGCCATTTCTGATAACCTCCATTTTTTTTATGCTACCACTTACCTGTCTGCTTTCCAGCAGTGCAAACTTATGCAGTTCAGTACTGCAAACTGCTGTAATTAATGCTTTTGCAGGGAGGCAAGACACCCTGCACCCCCCACACCCTCTGGAAAATTATATATTCCATCTCCTAGATCCCACTGTACCTCGATCAACTTCATATTAATGAATGAATGCACAGTGGCAGTCACTTAAGGACTCTTGTTGAATTGCAGTTCAACAATACAGAAATCAGCCAAAACACACTTGCCATTCTTATGTTCACCAAACTTCAATTCTACCTTTTGATAGTAAACAGTTGATAACATGTCCTATGCAAACTAGCTCAAAGTTTTATCCTTGTATACTTGTACTATGTCTCCTACAGAATGCTAAGAGGTGATCTATGTCTGGCCTTTAAAACTTTCTCTGATCCAGGCTTTATGGTCGTGTTGCACTTATGCAAAATAAGTTACAACAGAAACATCCCATCTGGTGACCTAAATGTCATCTGTAACATAAATAAGACATGGTGGAAGGACAGGCTTGTATCAAAGAGACTGCCTCTTCACTGGAACAGGCTTCCCATCCATGTGAAGCAGATTTCCTAGCTGCACTTATTCAGTCACAACTTGGTCAGTGGAAGGCAAATCATAAATTTACCCTTGGTCTGCCACCTATGTCTGCATATGAAACAGCTAGCTTGCAAATGCTCAACCACTCAGAGCCAAGCTATACACCCCATAATTTAAGTGGTATCAAAATATATCAAATATGTATGAGAAGCACGGCCAGGCTGAAAAAGGTCCTTTAGAGCTGTCAGTCTGGTAGTCACCAGTGAACCTATGTAACATTAGTATGCAAGTAAAATATATTGTATACTGATTTTAATAAAATAAAGATATTTTGCAGTATGCCTTATACAGTTCATTAACATCTGGGTAAATATTTTTGCATGCTATACAATGTATAATCACCCTTTTCTGTAACCCACCTGATGTTCTTCGTTCCACATTGCTGCAGTCCTTACTATTGGGTAGTCCGCTGTCCAGTCGGCCCGAATACCAGAGTATAAGGCTGACGTCGGTCAGGGCGCATTAGACTGACGTCAGTACGTCAGGGTACTAATGCGCATGACCGACGTCATATCCTCAGTCTTTTTTGCCGCATGGTCCGATGCAGAAGCAGTTTTGCGAGTGCAGGTTGGCGTTCTGAAATATTTCGAGCGGAGTTTCAGACCGAATCAGAGTTGGCTAAGTACCCGTTGGGGAACATTTTGTTTTTTCTTTCCTCAGTATTTAACCGGATGTCAGAAAAGTGAATAACTGTATTTCTTGTGGGAAACAGATACCTCATAGGGATTACCATACCTTGTGTATACCTTGTTTAGGGCCTGAGCACGGCGTTGTTGGATGCCGCTCTTGTGCTAGGTTTAACAAAGCGCACTATTAAGAGACGGTTAGACTGTGCCAGGTTAGTGTTTGGGAAGCGTTGCAATTATAAAATGCCGTCGGATGCTCCGGCCCGCTTCGTCAAGAAGCGCAAGGACAAAACAGCGAAGCCTAGGGTTGATGAACCGGCAGTCCCGGACGTCGGTTCTTTAGAAGGCTCAGTGGAGCCAGAGGTTTTGCCAGGAGTTTCTTTGGAGTCTCAGGCAGAGACTTTACTGTTACAGGATGTGCCTTCTCAGGAGGTAGGCCAGGCTGAGGGGGCTTCTCAGGTAACTGTTCTTCCCTCTCTTCCCAAGGTAGTTAGAGCCTCTCCTTCTGTTGCCAAAACTTCTTTGAGAGGTAGGCCAAGTTCAGCTTCAGTGGGGGCTTCTCCTAGCATTTCAGGTTCTGTGCCTAAGAAACATATGCTTAAAATGGCAGAAGATTTGATTACTATGATTAGAGGTTCTATGCCACCTCCTGATAAGAGGCCTAGGGTGGAACCGAGTTTGATAGTTTTGAACAGTGTTCAGAGGCTTCTGAGTCTTCTGCAGAAGATTTGCAGGAGTATCCTCCTTATTCTGATTCTGATGTGGATGATTCCACTCCTACAGCTTCTCCTCCTGAGGATTTCTCATTTTCAGAGACTCTGCATTCCATGAGGGAGCACTTTAAATGGGAAGGCCAGGATTACTCTGATTCCAGGAAAAGGCTTAGGGAATTCTTGTTTATGCCCCAGCATAGGCCCTTAGCTATACCTCCTGTGTTGAATGTGGTGGAAGATGTTTTTGCAGAGGCTTCCCTGAACCCTGATTCTTTGCCTCCTGCTCCTGTTAAACCTGATAGGTACTATAGGGTGCCTGAAGCTCATAAGTATCTTTGTAAGAGTCCTAGGGCAGACCCGGAAACTGTTTCTCAGGGACCTAAAGGTGTTAAGGCCTCTGTGGTTAAAAACCCTGTTCCCACTGATAAAGAGGCAAGGGCTTTGGATAGATGGGGAAAGAAAGTGTATACTTCTTCCACTTTAGCCATGAGGGCGTTGAATTGTCAGTTTCACATGCTTAAATATCAAAATTATCTCCTTTCACAACTGAAATCTAAGGTGGATGCTTTGGCGGAAGGTATTGAGTGTAAAGAGTTGCTGGATTTAGTTCATGTGTCTGAACAAGTGGGTAAGCATTCCTTGCAATGTGGTTTTGATGCTGTACAGGCCTCCTCGAGGGTGGCTGCCACTAGTTCTGTTCTTCGCAGGCATGCCTGGTTGAGGGATCAGAATTTAGCTGAGCATGTTAAGACAAGGATTTTGGATGCTCCTTTACAGTCGGATGTGTTGTTTGGTTCGCCTGTGGAAGCAGTTTTAAAGAAAATGGAGGACAAAGCTAAGTCTATGCAAACTGTTAAAGATTTTTTGCAGGTGCAGCCACCGAAGTTTAGTAGAAATTGGCCTACTAAGGGATGGACATATCCTGCTTATGATTCCCAGTCTAGGGGTAGGTCTAGACGTGGTTGGGGCAGAGCTCAAGGTTCTTTTAGGCCTAGGACAGGGAGTTCACCTGCTCAGACTTCTGGTGAGGGCAGGGGTCAGTCCTTTCGTAAACAGACCCAATGACCTGCCTTTTCAGCTGCCAGTAGATTCCCGTCTGGCAGCTCCTTTGGGAGGAAGACTGTCTCTTTTCAAGGAAAATTGGGATTTAATTACTCAAGACAGATGGGTGTTGGATATCATTCACCACGGTTACAGGTTTTATTTCCATACATTGCCCCTTTCAAAGGCATGCCAGACGTTCCTCCTCCACAAAGGAAAGAGGCTCACAAGCAAATTTCTCAGTTACTCCAAATAGGGGCCATTCAGCCAGTCCCTGTATCAGAAAGGGGCCTAGGATTTTATTCTCGCCTGTTCCTAGTACCAAAGAAGGGGAACACGTGGAGACCAATTTTGGATTTATCTATCCTCAACACTTATCTGGACATTCCCAAGTTCAAGATGTTGACGTTACAACAGCTTTTACCTCTGCTGGGCAAAGATCACTGGATGGTAACTTTAGATCTCAAGGAAGCTTACCTTCATGTGCCTATAAGACTAAGTTGCAGGAAGTATCTGCGTTTTGAGCTGGGAATTCTCATTATCAGTTCTCTGCATTGCCCTTTGGCTTATCTACTGCCCAGAGTATTCACAAAGGTTCTGGCTCCAGTGATAGTTTACTTCAGGCTAAAAGGAATTCAAATCTATCCTTACTTGGACGACTGCCTGATTCTGGCTCAAGAAAAGGAAGACCTTCTACAGCATCTGGAATATGTTATAGCAGTGCTAAGATGCCTAGGGTATTCTGTGAACGAAATAAAGTCCAGTCTAGTACCCTCTCAAGACATGTGCTTTCTGGGTGTGAGACTGAATACAGCAGCCCAGATGGCCTTTTTAACCCCGGACAAACAAAAGAGTCTATCACTTTACTTCCATCAACTATCTCATCAGTCCGTGCTGACTGCAAGGACAGTCCTTCAAGCATTAGGGTTCATGGCATCTTGTATTCTGGTGCTTCCCAATGCCAAACTGCATATGAGGAAGCTACAATGGTATCTCAAAAATGTATGGACACAGCTCTGCCAGGATTTGGACACTGTCATTCAAATAATACCTTGCCTTCAAAAGGAATTTTTGTGGTGGGCTCAGGAATGTCACCTAAACAAGGGACTCTCTGTGACCCGGCCAGAGGCGAGTCAGATTTTAACGACAGATGCCTCGGACATTGCTTGGGAGCTCATCTGAATGGAAAGTGGATACAAGACAAGTGGCCTGCCAGACTACAGCATCTACATATCAACATGAAGGAGATGTTAGCAGTCCAGTTTGCATTAATGGCTTTCAAGGAGTTACTTCTTCCAGGGCAGGTGTTGATTCTAACAGACAACACAACTGTCATGTGGTACATCAACAAGCAAGGGGAACACATTCTTATCATCTATGCAGGCAAGCAATGATTATATGGGAGACTGCGCTAAGCTTGCAACTAACTCTTCAGGCAAGGTTTCTGCCGAGCACAGAACTCCTTAGCAGATGTGTTAAGCAGACAAATCATGGATCCCCACGAGTGGAAACTGGATCTTCATGTATTTCAGAAATTGACAGTGTCATGGGGAACACCAGACATAGATCTGTTCGCTTCTCCACTAAACCACCAGCTGCCAAAGTTTTGCACAAAGGGGTTTCATCACACAGCTTGGAAAGTGGATGCTCTGTCTTTCAGTTGGAAAAACCTTCATGTGTATGCCTTTCCACCTCTGCCTCTTCTTCCAAAGGTGCTATTAAAAGTCAGACAAGACAAGCCAAGGATGATTTTGATAGCTCCAGATTGGCCTCGGCAACACTGGTACCCACTACTAAGGAGTCTGGTAAGGAAGCCTCCATGGCCTTTACCTTTGATTCCTCATCTGTTATCTCAGAAGGACGGTCATCTGCTCAATGTCAAGCTTCACTCTCTTCATCTAACAGCCTGGCATATTCTGTGTTGAAACACAGCAGGTCTCAACTTCCTCAACAAGTTTTAAATGTGATTATGGAAGCTAGAAGACCTAGTACAAGGAAAGTGTACGCAGAAAAATGGAAGAGATTTTTATTTTGGAGTACAGCAAAGAATTTGGAGATTTCTGAGCCTAATTTGAGTGTGGCTCTTCAATATCTTACTGAGTTATTGGACAAAGGTTTGTCCTTCTCTTCCATTAAGATTCATGCTGCAGCAATTTCAGCTCACTATGATTGTGACCCACCATTGTTTTCGCATCCTTTGTTCAAGCAGTTTCTTAGAGGGGCAAAGAATATAAGACCCCCACGTAGAGCTCCTACTCCTGCTTGGGATCTCAATTTTGTGTTGGAAAAACTTACTCTACAACCTTTTGAGCCTGCGGCTACTGCTGAATTGAAATACTTGTCATGGAAGACTGCTTTTCTGTTGGCTATTACTTCTGCAAGAAGGGTGTCTGAGTTGCAGGCCCTTATGGCAGTAGAGCCCTGTTTGATTTTCCATAAGGATAGGGTATCATTACGTACTAATCCTTCCTTTATGCCTAAGGTGGTTTCTAGTGTGGCTTTAAACCAAACTATTCATTTGCCCACTTTTTATGCAGACCCCAAAATAAAGGGGAAAAGATTTTGCACACTTTAGATGTACACAGGCAATTGCGTTATTATTTAAGCAGGACTAAGGATTTTAGGCAGTCTCAGCAGTTGTTTGTTTCTTTTGCTTTGAGTGCGCAGGGCAAGCCTGTGTCAAAACAAACTATTTCTAGGTGGATTGGGTTTTGCATTGCATTTTGTTATTCCCATCATGGCAAGGAGATTCCAGCTGGGATTAGGCCTCATTCCACTAGGGCTACTGCCACTTCAACAGCATTTCTAAGGGGGGTGGCAACTAAAGATATTTTGGAGGCAGCTACTTGGAGTTCAGTGCATACTTTCTCTAAGCATTATCACCTTCCTATCTACTCTAAGTCTAGGGCTGGTTTTGCCACAGCTGTTTTGCAAGGCATGTTGTCAGCTCCTACTTCTTTATGATTTGCCAGCCTCCCTTACCTCTGCTTTGGGATTCTACCCAATAGTAAGGACTGCAGCAATGTGGAACGAAGAACATAGTACAGTTTTGTACCTACCATAAATGTAGATGTTCGAGGATCCACATTGCTGCAGTCCAATTTACCCTCCCTCCTTCCCCTCTGTGTTTAGGGGTGGTTGTGTAGGTGAGGTTATATGCTGATATTTTTGTATATAACTTTTTGTATATATTGTACATATGTTTGGTGCAGGTATTTTGGGCCTTGTCTTTTTAGGGTCTTCTGACATCTGGGGCAAGAAAAGACTGAGGATATGACGTCGGTCATGCGCATTAGTACCCTGACGTACTGACGTCAGTCTAATGCGCCCTGACCGACGTCAGCCTTATACTCTGGTATTCGGGCCGACTGGACAGCGGACTACCCAATAGTAAGGACTGCAGCAATGTGGATCCTCGAACATCTACATTTATGGTAGGTACAAAACTGTACTTTTTTTTCAACAAGTACTTTAATTTTTCCCATGATTATACAGATTTTGACCATGCTGTGTGCTGCATTTTTAACTGGCTTGCACATATGCAAAAGCAACTCTTGGTTCAGTACAGTAGCTGGTATACAAAAGAGATACATTTTCAAAACAGGTTCTTGGGTAGTTACTAGGCATGTGGTTCAGAAGACCATTGAGGGGCCTAGCCCAATATTCCCAATTACCTCAAAACACTACCTGGTTACATGACTTGTTTAGTGTTATACAGTCAACAAGTAGAGGCTGAAGGAATCAAACCCTGGACCCTAGGAAGCAGTATAACAACTCACAGCCATAATAATCTGCACTGACTCCCAGACTTACAATTTAATGATACTGATAAGCATAGCAGAAATTTTTAAATAGTCTATATTAATAAGCTGTCAGTGGAAATAGCACACTTGTTTTCCATTAAATCGTAGAAGTAAACATATCATGTTATTTACCATAGCTCTGTTTTAGAGTGCCAGATACAGCTTCTGCCTTACATAACAGCAGAACTTTTTTCTTTTAATTAAAAGCATGCTGCCTGTTGTGCTGATATCGCATACATTTTTATTTATGATATAATGCAATCTTTTATTTGTATTATTATTATTATAATTATTATTTAAACAATTGTAATGCAAGAATCTTATTGGTGCTCAAGTTAAATCATTTGCAATTGTTTTGTATTTTTTATGTCACTGGAGAGTTTATTGTCATGTGATAACCGTGTCTCTTGTTCTAAAAAAATTAGTTAAATGTGAACTGAGCCCCTCCAGCTATACATTTTCCTTGCTATTTCCTATGAACAACATCACTTTTGCAAGCTAAGCCATTGAATCTTTTATGCTGCTATCCTTTGTTCACCATTGCTTTTTAACGTGTGCGTATCACACACACTGATCCTGCAGAGATAGCAAACCTGCTAGTGTACAATTTTGGCAAAAATGTCATTCCCTTATCCCCTCCAAACATATCACAAACCTTACCCCCAAATTCCACCCCACCCTACATATCCAAAGAGCAGGTCATTAAACTCTTGTCTAAGGCAAAAAACACAGCCTATGTGGAACCAGACGGCATCCCAGGCTGTCTTCTAAACAAACTAAAGCATGAACTAGCATCACCATTAATTACTCTATTCAATCACAGCCTAACCACTGGCTTTGATACTGAGGAATGGAGAACAACAGTTCTTCACCTCCACAAAGGTGGCTTAGCAACAGACCGAGGGAATTATAGACCCATAGGTATGAGCAGCCTTAAGGGAAGACCCTGCCTGTTAAACCTGGTGAATGTCTTTAAAAATGTGACCAGGGCCATTGATGAGGGCAGATCTGTGCACATAGCATCCCTCGACTTGGCAAAGGCCTTTGACACAATCCCACACTCAGGCATTACCAATAAACTTAGCAAACGTGAATGTAAACCCATTTGTTGTAAGATATGTTGCCAACTGGCTCGCAAACCGGTCACACACTATCAAAGTGGTGACTCTGCATCCACCCGCAGACCTGTCATCAGTGGGGTGCCACAAGGGTTAGTGCTGGGCCCCATACTGTTTGGTATATGCTCCTCAGAAGTTCAGGCCAAATCTAAGGGGCTGTGGCTGACTGCAAACTGGGTGCAATTAATGAATCCCCAAATGATGTCAGTATACTTCAGTAGGGTCTTATGCAAACTAATGACTGGTGTCTACATCACGGTCTCAAACTGAATGCAAAGAAATACATCATCATTCTCTTTGATAAAAAAATGTCCTTTTACTCTATCAAATTAACAACATTACCCTATATACCTACGAAGTGGCAAGAGATCTGGGATGACAAGTAGACTGCGACCTTAACTTTGACCACCATGTATCTACTGAAGTAAGGAAGGATTTGCAGCACACTTGATTAGCAAAGGTATTGCCTCTAGAGCAAAGGAGATTATTACCCCTCTATACTCATCACTTATCAGGCCCATAATTGAGTATAATGCCCTTTTCAGCATATACCATACAAATTACCTGCAACAATTGGAGAGACCTCAGAGGTTTCTAACTAAGAAGACCAAGGGACTCCAGCACATGCCTTACACAGACCGACTAAAGTCCCTGACACTATATTCACTATTGTATAGACTTCTTAGGGGAGACTTATGCCTGGCTTACAGAGCAATCTCTGACCCAAATCTAATGAATTTGCTGCACATCCGTAAATCAAATGGGACTAGAGCTACCTATTCCAGGGACCTAAATATGGCCTGTGACTTCAATAATACATGTTGGAGTGCAGATTTTTCTCCCAGCGACTGCCACATCTTTGCAATAGGCTGCCAATTCATGTGAAGCAGAGAACCTCTGTGACACTGTTCAAAAGGAATCTGGACAAGTGGATGGTGCACTGTAAATTCTTACCAGAGATAGCGCCCACAGTCCTCCTGGACATGGGCAGTCTTTAATAAATACAATCCTGGGTAATGACTAGAGTATCAATGGTATTACATTGAGATAAAATGGCTAGGCTTGAAATGAGCTCTGGGTCGATAGCTTAGTAACTTCGATCTTATGATCCTGTAAGAATAACATGCTTTACCACAGTCTTTTGATTTAGTTACAATTTTTTATCACTTATAATTCTTCTGTTATAATACAATATAATGTTCTTATTATTTAAAGTAATGCACACTGCTGGTCTACTATCAGGCACAGTTTTTACTTCTTTTAAATGCACTAAAATTAAACTTCAAAACAAGAATACAATTTAACCTTTGCTTAAGTCAAATTAGTTTCAATTATTTTGTAGTTTTTGCAACAGTACAGAGCTTATGATGTGTGCTATACTTTTCTCTCATTTTCCTATAGTTAGTATTTATCTTCAGCAAAAGCTGCCCCTACAGATATGCTGCCTGTATATTGTTTTACTGTGGCCAGTGACTGCTGTGATGGTAATACTTGTATTTAAAATGCATCAAAGTACTCAATGCTACTTCCCCATGAACAGCAGTGCTTGTGAAGGCAAGACATTTTTTTCAGTTAAGAACAAAAAGCAGGATATTGCTTCCCCATAATTTATAGGTTTTGAGAAAGCAGTTTTATGTTTTACCAAACAACAAAATGCTGGTTTGGTTGTCAGTTGGCAGAAATAGAGAACATTAACCCATAGAAACATGAAATGAAATGCAAACATGCATGGAGTAAATATTATTAGTTGTAATGTTAGCAGGTTACCAAACCCAGCAACAAGAGACAGAGTGCTTAAAGAGAAATGAGAATTTGGGGTTATTAGCACTGCAGGACTGCGGAGATATGTTTTTAGAGACATGAACATCAAAAGCTGGGAGAGAAGGGCTGCCCTGTGGTAGTGTGCTCTGGTTATTAGGGAGTGACAACAATTTGTTTTTATTAAAGCAAAAGACCCTGCTCCTTCAGAAGTTAGCAATCTTAGAAGATCACATAAGATGTCCAGAGGCAGTTAAGGGGATGCTTAAGGGGAATTCACAATAGCAGCAATTTATTTGTCACCAAAAACAAAGATAAATGCTTTTAGGAAATCTCAGAGATCATGCAGTTTCAGAAAATAATAATGATCTAAATAGGAGACTGGGAAGTGATGCTGAAAAAGAGTAAGGACTCAGGAGGGAGAAGCAGAATCTTTCTTGCAAATACAGAGAAAACACGTAGGGAGATTTTATATTTTCTAGGGCTGAAAAGTATTTGGGAAAAAGTTAAAGGTGAGAGGCAAGAAGAAAATACTTACTATTCAGTAAAGTACTCCAGATGGTCAAGAATAGATAAAGGGATACATTGATTATGCTCAGAAAAGATATCTTATGTCTAATTGTAATGGAAAGTTTAGATGGGGTTAAAAAATAATTGCAGAGGGTTGGTGTGACATTAAAGAAAGAATAAAAGTAATGACACAAGGAGAAAAAAGAAGACAATAGATTAAGAAACAGAGATGGTGGGGGAGGGGATTGTTGATTTGAGAACTGAGAAACCTACAAAAACGTGAAAAAGTGGGAGACGAGAAGAGGAAAGACTGAAAGAGATACATAATTAACTACAAAGTAAGAAAGATGAAAAAAATAAGGTTACAACAAATGACACTGAGAGAGCTATACTATTCAGACTCACCACTGGCAATGAAGGCTTTGGCAGGTAGGTTAAAGAAAGCAGGAAGTGGAAAGAGCAGTAGAATTAGTGGGGAATCCATAAACGGGGAGACTGTGGAAAAGGGAAGTATAGCATTAATCCCAAAGGAGGGAAAGGAAATCCTGAATTATATAGATCCATAGCTATACTGACCCATGATTACAAACTATTTCTAGGCATTATAGAGAACCGGTTAGTAAAAATAATCCTTGGTGTGATCCATATGCTTCAGTATAGATTTATAAGTAGAAGGAAAGGCTTTAAGAATGCCCTTCATAATCTAATGATAATACAAGGTGCACAAAAAGAGGACCCTGTGGAGATAGTCGGGATTCTGAGAAGTCTTTTTATAGGGTAGAGTTGATTTTGTTTTAATTTGCAGTGTTGAGAGATATGGTACTGCCAACACATTTTTTAGATTTGCCGGAAAGGGTATATACCAGGTCCAAGACATGTATGAAAATAAGAGGTGATCTACTGAAAGAATTCCTCTTTGGAAGGGCAACCAGACAGAGATTCCCCTTTTCAATACTCTTTGCTGCCTTTTTGCAGCCTTTGTCAACAAAGATCAGACAATCATGGATAAAGTGCTATAGAAAGGGTAGAAAAGAACTAACAAAGACATTATATGCTGATGACATAATGCTGAGCCTGAGAGACCCTGAGAAAGACCTGCAGGAGTTTTTTAATCAAATGGAATATTTTGGAAGTATATCAGGACACAAGATAAATAAGGATAAAACAAAAGCACTAAAGATCAATCTACAAGAAGGGAGAGCTACAGGAGATGCACAGATTTGTATTTGAATTTGGGAATATGGTTAGGAAGAATAATAAAAGATTCAAGAGAACATGCAATGAAGGAAATGTTAGATTCAGACATCTAAACATGGAACTTGATCAGGGTATACAGGTATTACACTGACATGTGCTCCTGCATATGTTATATCTAGTACAAGCCTCTTGGCCCTCAGTAGATTAAAAGACATTGGTCATGATATAGGAGAAAGGTACACTGGGGACCACTAACTGGCCAAAATATTTGCAGTCTATTCAGTGGATGAGGTTAAAGCAGTCCTATAATATAATTTATTAGGCAGTTTGGAACAAAATGCTAATGGAAAGAGCTGAAATGTCAGGTAGGAAAGACATCATACACTCATAGATGTGTTTTGGAGGGAACAAGAGAAGTTAACACTGAAAAAAAGAAACAGGTAAAGTTTGGATGAGGGGTCAGAACTAGCTGCAAGATGTGCACCCTATAGAAAAAGGAAACAGATGATAAGGAAATATGAGTATAGAAATGGAAAAATAAATAGACTTAGTTGAAGTCCTGGGAACAAATGTTTGAAAAAATGGAGGTAAAGGTATAGAGGGAATGTTACAAAATATTTGAGTTACATCAGAGCTTAAATAAATAAATAGTTTGATTAATTTCAAAAGGAAGTTGAAAACACTAAATGAGTAAGGCAAAAGTACAAATATGGACCCAGGTAATTATGTGATTAAAATAAAGGAGGGAAGAGTTTCCCATGGCAAGCTGACAAATGGGTTATATGAAATATTACAGAATGACTGAAAAGTGTAGAATAGGGGAGCTTAAGAAAAGGTGGGAAAATGTAGATGTGGAGATAAATTCCCAAAGATGGAAGACAACATAGTTGCTGCCTGGAAAAGAGTTAAGGTCAAGGAAGTTTCATATTTTCATCTGGCAGTGTCTGCAGAACAAATATTTCTATACTCTAAGTAGATTGGAAAAGATGTTCTCTAACACTAGCGGAACTTACTGGAGATGTGTCTGAGTAGGAGAGGATGACTGGATACATATTTTTGGAGCTGTAGGAAACTATATAAGCTTACAAAATCTAATACAGAGGTTGGGAAGGAAGATAGAATTCTGAAAATATATTTATGAATGAAGATTACAGGAACTACTGATGATGATAATGCATACAGTGGAGGAAATCAAAAAGTAAAGGCGGGAGATTGGCAGAAGAATTGAGTCACATGACAATGTTCACAAAGGCTAGAATACAGAGCTAGTAGGCCCCAATAAGCAAAAGTATTTACAAATTAGAAAAAAAAGATGGAGGAAAAACAGTGGGAAGTAGGCTGCGGGAGAGGTTAGCAATGAAGGAGAAACTGGATATTAGAGATGCTTTTATGACTCTTGCCTTTGATAAAGGAGAAAAGGGTAGAAAGCTTGTTTATAATATAGTTCAAGTGAAATGTTTTCTTCCATTTTTTTATATTACTAAGTTTTCTTTTTACTGTTTGGTGTTATTTCTATTTCTCCCATTATGGCAGTTGAATGCTTACCATATAGTTATTGGGGATATTCATTCTTATTGTAGGCATTTTGAAAAATGATAAGATCTTTCATAGGGGAAAATCTGAGAGGAAAGAGTGAAGGGATGCTTTTATATAAGTAAATAAGATGAGAGCTTAGGCTGAATATGTAATATAAATGTAAAGTGGGTGGGCATAAAGGTGTGGAACAGAAAGGTGTGAGATGCAGTATATGTGCTGCATAAAGGGGCATTCTATATAGCAAGACCAAATGGTGAGCCGTCACTGTGAAACGTAAATGCTCTATGCATGATTAATGCATATAATGGAAGGTTTAATTTGTATTTAAATAAAGTTGTGAAACTGCAAAATGCTGGTTGCTGCTTCCCAGTGATTAACAGCTCTTGTTAAAGTAATGTAACATTTTGGCAATATGAAAATTTTGCACTTTGTTCTCTGCAATCTCTGCCTTCCTCTTAAAATCATGACTTATGCTGTTAACTTACTGCCATAACTATAAATTATTTGCCACTCACCAAAGGACCACTGCATGATATGTGTCCATACTGTAGAGTTAATTTAATATTACTAAAGCCGGTCGTTGCCACAGGCTCTGCAGCATCACAAGCAGTCAGCTATTTCTTCATGCATGGCACAGCAGAAGTGATTCATTAGGGTTGGTAATGGTACAGAATTTGAATCACTAACTCTACAAGTACTATTACCTCAGTGACAAGACAATCAAACAAATTAAGTTTCTTTTTTAGATAAATGTATTTAATTTGGGGGAGGGGTGTTTGCCCTAGCTTTCTGAATATTGGAATAACCCCTGCCACTTAGGCTCGTGCAAGTTGGTGCCTATGGATTGTAGGTCTCAAATAGTCAAACATACTAAAAACTGGATGCTGATCAGAAGTGCATAGATATTAGAAGGAGGCTGTGAGGAAAAAAGTCAGCAAGTACAGTAATGATACATAATTCCTTGCTGGAACTCATCCTGTTTAGTACATTTATGTCAAATACCAGTTTTGAATAAACAAATGTGTTGGTGATACAAACGGTGTTGTAGCTGCGACTGATGGAGAATGGCCACTCTCCATATAGGCCTGCTGCAGTTGGAATTTTGTATCAGTAAGTAGCGGTGGGTGACTGGTGCAAAGTGTACAGTTAGAATTTTGTATCTTTAAGTAGCAGTGGGTGACTGGTGCAAAGTGTGCCATCTCAGGTGGGTAATCCTAAGTAAAACAAAGCTGGAATAAGATTTGTGGTAATATATGCACAGTCAGTGAGTCAAGTTAATGTATGTGAAAATGTATTGAACAAGGAGTATAATATGCTGGGACAAACTCACATGACACACACACCATTGTCACCCCCACCCTATTACTCCTGCACTTGCATATTCTTACATACTGATACTTACTCACATACACTTCCCATCTATCTAGTCAGTTCATTCTGTTATAAGTACTCAGCAGCACTTATGAACCCAGTAAATACCTGCAGTAATTGTTCTGTTATGTAGTATCATTATTTTAATTAAGAACATTTTTTCATTGTTTGTACTGAGAATGTTTCTTTGTATTTATTCATTCAAAGCACAGTGAACAGTGTTGTGTGATGGTCTAAGTAGTAATTCTGTCAGTTTCTAGCAGTGATGTAGAATGTAGTAACTTTCCTAAAACATTATGTTGACAAAGCCACCCAGAATGAAACCACAGTACAGGACAAAATGATTAACTTCAGCAATTGGCTAAACTTCTGGTATCATTCTAAGGGGATCCAGTATCTGTCTGCCTGGGATGACATGATCGACAGACCACAATGCTTTGCCAGAGATGGCCTGCACCTGTCGCCCTTGGGATTCCGGATACTGGCTAAGGCTCTTGCCACCCCTATACTGCCTTTTTTAGGCAAGGTTCAAATGACAAATTTACCACCGTAACAGATACAGGCAAGCAACATCTGAGGGTAATGCTACTCAATGCTAGAAGTCTAAACCTCAAAATGCACTCACTCAAGGCACTACTTAAAATGGAAAACATTGACATCTGTGCAGTGACAGAGACCTGGTTCAAAGCTATAGAGAGCACCCCTGCATTACCAGGCTATAATTCATACCACACCTTTCAGCCTCCTAACCTGGACCTAAACAAAAAAGACGGAGGCGTGTCCATATTCATTAAGGATATCCACACCTCCAGGCTAGTTGCTCAGCATAATGGATCCAAAATTATCCAAGTGCAACTAACTCTGGGCAAGACCGCAATGCAAATTGTAGCTTGCTACAGATCCCCCCACCATGCCCCAGGATTCCCACTCCTCATTTCTTGATACACTGTAAAATATTAGGTAACAACCCAACATCCTAATAATGGGTGATTTCAACTACCCCACCATTATCTGGGAAAACTACTCATGTACCAACTCTTTTGCTCAACGTTTTCTGGAATTCATAAATTCCAGTGCCTTGGATCAACTTATTCACACCCCCACCAGGGGCAGCAATATCCTAGACCTGGTCATTACCAACATGGGCGACTGGTATTCCAAACCAGAGGTCAATTCCTTGTTGGTCAGGTCCGACCACAAGCTAATCACCCTAGACATCCACTTCCTGCCCCCACCCCCCCCACCCCCATTAGGGAAACCACCATAAAAAATTTCTCCAAAGCCAACTTCATGCTTCTTAAGGCAGAAACGGCAAACTTCATGACACCCATGCAGATGGACAATAGAGGTATGACTGTTGAATTCTACACAAATGCACTTTATAAGCACTTACACGAGTGCATGGATTGTGCTATCCCTAACAGAACCAAGATGCTGTCCTCCAAAAAAAGGAAGCCAATCTGGTGGTCCCCCACCATAAAAAACTCTACAACAGAAGAAAGAAACTGTTGCAAAAAAGAGTAAAATCCCATGATTGAAGGAACTCCCTGGTCAGCCTCAGTAAGAAGCTGAGATCCCTCAAAAAATCCTCCAAAGCTAGTTATGAAAACAAAATTGCCACAGTTTCTTAATACAACCACAAAACATTCTATAGCTATGTCAAACATCTCAATGGCAACACTCAGATCTGCTCCGAGGTACAGCACAATGGCACTAAATATACAGAACCAACTGATATTGCCAACATCCTGGCAGATAGGTTAAGTGCTAACTTTACCCCCCTCTCATCCCCTAAAGGGCCCATCTCTATACCGGAAGAATGCAAAGTTCCTGTAATCATGGCTGCATAGGTAAAAAACACACTCTCCAAAGCCAAGAACACAGCAACCATGGGACCTGACAACATCCCAGGCTGCGTTCTACACAAACTACAGAACGAACTGGCATCCCACCTAAGTACCATGTTCAATCATAGCCTCACCTCAGCAACAGTTATCCCACTCCACAAAGGGGGTGCCACCACAGACCCCGGGAACTACTGCCCCATAAGCCTAACGAGCCTGGACTGCAAGACCATGGAATGTTTCATCATTGAACTTATAAACAAAGACACTGGTAATCTCCAAACTCTGGACCCCACCTAGTTTGGGTTTGTAAAAGGCAGATCATGTCTCCTAAACCTGATAGACTTCTTTGAAGCAGTCACCAAAGACGTAGACGAGGGTAAGGTTGCTCACACAGCCTATCTAGATCTCGCCAAGGCTTTCAACACCATCCCCCACTCTGGAACTATAGATGAACTCACTAAACTAGGTATAAATCCCTGTGTCACAAGATGGATTGCCAACTGGCTCACTGACAGAACCCACACTGTGAAAGTAGCAGACTCTAAATCTGACTTCAGACAAGTGACAAGTGGAGTACAACAGGGTTCAGTCCTGGGTCCTCTCCTGTTTGGTATCTACTTCCCTGAAGTACTGGCTAACACAGAAGTTCTTTGGCTAATGAAGTACGTAGATGACTGCAAACTAGGAGCCAAAATTGAAACTCCTAAAGATGTGGACATCCTACAAAAGGGCCTCACTGAGACAGATGCCTGGTGTCAAAGCCATGGCCTCAAGCCAGTGCCAAAAAGTGCATTGTCATCCCCTTTGGTAAAAACTCTGTACCCATGAACTACCACATGGGTGGTAGTCTACTTAACACTGAAAGTATGATAATAGACATTGGGACACAGGTGGACAGTAGACTCTCCTTTGATAATCACATTGCCACAGTAGTCAAGAAATCCTTCTACGTGGCACACCTCATCACAAAAGGTTTCTCATCCAGGAAAAAAGTGGTCATTGTTCCCCTCTACTCATCACTCATTGGACCCATTATAGAGTACAACGCCCCTTTTTGTATGTACTTCACAAGACATCTACAACAACTGGAAAGGCCACAGAAATACCTCACAAAGAGTATTAATGGCCTCAAACAGATGCCCTACGCAGACTGTCTCAAAAAACTCCAGCTTTACTCTGTTACATATCGCCTACTCAGAGGCGACCTCTGCCTAACATACAAAGCTATGTCAAACCCAGAGCTGTTGGACATACTCCACTTAAAGAAATCCCAATCCTTCGGAGTTACAGGCTCTAGGGACCTAAACCTTGTCACCACAATAAGCAGAACATGCTGGAGGATAGATTCCTGTCCCAGAGACTTCCCATACTCTGGAACAAACTACCTATCTATATCAAAACCAAGATAACAGCACAACTCCAAAGGCTAAAGAACTTTTGCTCTAGCCTGTCGTTCTTTAGCCTTTGGAGTTGTGCTGTTATCTTGGTTTTGGTTCGTGATTCCATTTTTGTTCTATCTATATCAAACAAAACTCCTCTTTTGCACTCTTCAAGAAAAATCTTGATTATTGGATGGGAAATAGGAAATTCACCCTGGGGATTACTTCTGTGGATCTGCTTGACAGGGGCACAGGAAAATAGTCTTCTTGGGTGGTGAAATCCAGGATACCTTTTTGGCTAGGCTTATATAGGCCCTAGGGCCAATAGCCTAGTACCCACCTATGAACCTATGAAATGTTCATTTACTCTGTACTCTTCTGTTTTGCAACTCCTAAGCTGAGACTGAACAATTGTCATAAGGACAAGCTACCCTAGTTAATAAAGTCAGCTAAACTAAAATAAAATAAAAATGATGGACTACATCAATGTTAAGATCATCTTGCCATTGTAATTGGCAGTAATAATGCCTCAAGAGGAGACCTGTTCATGAGGACTATACCTCTTAACTGTACAGATTTTTGCCAAATATTTTTGGTCTATTTCTCATAAAATTGTGGTTTTCTGGCAAATCATTGAGGGTTGAAGTTAGGAAATAGTGATAGTCATTTGAGTTTCAGACTTCATACTCTTCAGAAAATTAATGCTAATTAACAACCTGTTACTCTATCAACTTTCCAAGTTTGTAATTGCAATATTTAAAAAAGTGTCCCTATTTTGGGCCTTTGTCCCCCCATTATTTGTAACTTTGTCCAGATTTCTTACTGTAAGAGGTTGAGAGGTATGACGGAGGACCATTAGCCTGGTAGGAATCTATATAACTGTGAAAGGTTTGAAGCTTCTGGTGCATAGACAGAAATTCCAAAACATTGTCAAGTATATGTTAGGAAATTGTTTACAAAGATATATATGCCTTTGTCACACTGCATATTCAAGATATCAGATCTCTATCTAAAAGTTAGGGAAATTCTCTTAAGTGTAACAGTCTCTAACTTCTCAAATATATATATATATATATATATATATATATATATATATATATATATATATATATGTGGATTCACTTCAGAAGCTCGAAATACTGAAATCTCGAATTTCAGTATCTTGAGCCCAAGAAGCGGAATCCACAAAACAATGAAAACTAAAAACAGAGAAATTCAAAACCTCAAATACTAGTTTTGAATTTCGCGGTTTTACTACACACACACACACACACACACACACCATCCACCACACAAACACACACAATCACTCTACTACATGCTGCGCCCTCCCCCCCACACCCCCCTACTTTAAATATTCTCACTCCGAGATTGTACTACATACAAACACACACAAAACACCACCACACAAGCTACTTTCTCTTCGCACACACACATCACAGCAACAAAACACACTGACACACACCACAGCCCCTACCCAACCCCCTTAACACACACACACACACACACACACACACACACACACACACACACACACACACACACACACACACACACACACACACACACATACACACACACACACACACACACTTACCTGAATACATGACCATAGTGAAACTTTAAAAGCACGAAATTCAAAACCTCCAGTATTCGAGGTTTTAAATTTTGCGCTTCTAAACTTTCGCTATTATGTGGATTCGGCTTCTTCAGCTCGAAATACTGAAATTCGAGATTTCAGTATTTCAAGCTTTTGAACGGAACCCATATAGATATATATATATATATATATATATATATATATATATATATATATATATATATATATGGGGACACACACAATTTCGCTCATATTTTGTCACTTGAGAGTGCAAGACATGCAATGCAGCTTTCTTGCCAACATTACTGGGTCCTGACTGTGTATATCAAAAGGTGAAAAATGGTCAGAGCTTATCAGCACGATTTTAACTTCTTGTTACAAAATGCCTGCTTGGGAAGGAAAGTCTATCCTCGTGCATTCATATTTGTGTATTTTCCTGGATGTACTTTGCCTTTTTTCATTGATATTTACAATGACCGCTCATGACTAAGAATGCCTGAACTGAGAATAGACATGTTTGTGGAGTTTCATCTCTTTCTACTTTTGTGTTGCCATTTTACTTAGACAGAGCTCAGGTTGAGCTGTTAAGAATATGTTGGTCTCTTACATTGATGTCCTTGTTCAGACCAGGGAAAGCCAATCACTAGTCAAAGATTGGAAGTTCAAGACCTGTAGCATTTAGTGGTTGATTCCTATTATTTGTGATTCACTCTCATATGAATCAGCTTCTGTGAAAAATTAGTTTATACTTCCTATTACAGAACATTAGTAGTTATGTAATGATTTTATTAGCTGAAAAATAGAATTGTTGCCCCAATACATTTTGCTTAAGATTCATGGCTACTAACACTCTGAATTGTTTTATTCACAAATGACAAATGTCTCTGTGGTGCAGTTTTATATTCCACATCATTGTACTAACTGCTGTTTGTTATTGTCTCCACTAGTAGTATGCTGTGTAATGAATATGCATTTAGTGTAATAATAACACTGATAGGCCCACAATCCCTTTTCAGAAACAACAGCTAGTTAAGTTATCCCCTACTATGCAAATGAAATGGTGGCTGTAGGAATTAAACCCAGGACTGTTGCATGAGTTATGTCTAGTAGCATATTGTCTTAATCCTGTGCACCAAACTGCGAGACAATTATGCCAGCATTATATGTTTCCCTTTGCAACTTTTTATATGATTGAGCGTGCATTCATGCCTAAGTCATGGCTAAAAAGAGTCCATGAACCAACCCAATTATCTAGTTACCAAATCCACAGGTAAGCAAAATAAATAAAAAAGTAGCATTACAAAGTAATCAGATGCTGCAACAAAAAAAAAAACTGAAAGGAAGTTGAGGGCAAAAACAATGGCTTTAGTCTGTCGGTAATGCAGTCTAACCTAGCCCCCACTGCACTGTGGATGTGGAAATTAGGCACAAGCAGAGTCACAAATCACCCTCACAGCTGCCTGGATTATGGCCCCTCCAGATGGCCTTCATCCCCACATTGAAACGATTTAGTGCATCAAAATAAATAGGCTCATGCCTCACTGGATGAGACTTGATGTTTGGAAGCACAAGGGCAAACAAAATGGTCAAAAAATGTAGGTTGAATAGCCAGTGGACTCTTAAAAATCCATGAGGTCTTCCAAGTAGTAGCTTTTCAGATTTTCTAGCTTTGTCAAACCTCAGACACAAATTCTGTAAGTTACTAGTAAGTATCCCAGATTATATTAGACTGTTATTGTTGAATTCTTATTTCCTGGACAGCAGATCATTTCATATATAATATAATAATGTCCAAGCAGGTGTTCTTTAAAATGGAGCACCAAAATGATCTCACAAGTCTTTCATTAATAATATATTGGACATTCTCCAGAACAGCAACAACTTCAAAAGAATAACCTATTAGAGTCAAGGGTTGTATCACTGTAACACACCTAGCTGCAAAGTGGGCAAACCAAAACAAAAATGTATTGTACACAGAGTAACTCTGGGAAGACGACAAAGAACCATAAGTTAAGCCCCTTTGTTGAGTGCTCATATTTGTAAATGTGACTCATACAGTAGCTCTAAACCTGTCAGATTCAGAAGATAAGTTAACTACATCCATTTGTGTGTGAGTTGAAGGGATGGATTGATACTGAGCAAAAATGTGGTTGGTTGTCACTAGTATCAGACAGCATTTATTAGTGTAACAATACACCACAAGAACTAAGAAGCTAATACAATGCACAAGTAAGCAAGATTATTTATAAGTGTACCTACAGTTGTATTAAACAACATGGGACATTATACCATCACTGCTGAGAAGTGGTTTAATTACAGGCCATCCTAGCAGCTTCTAAACATCTAGCTCTAGTCAGTAAATGGTGTGGTATGAGCTGTTTAACTAAGAGGTGCATCTTTCAGTTTTTTATAAGAAGATGCAGCTCAGTGGTGTAAGTATTTCAGAAATGAATTAGTTGATGTTATAGAAGGAAATCTGTACAGAGTATTTGAGTGTTAAAGTAACTGATAGTTTAATACCTCAATGTGAATCTTGCCATACAGTACTTTCCTTAATGATTCCATTGTAACCATGAGTATGTCCAAACACGCCAGATGCTTAAACACACCTTCACTCTCAGATGCATGCTTATTCTTCTGAATTGCTACTTATTAAAGTAGATTTTAAACAAGACAACTAGCCACACAAACAAGCAGGAGTGATTTTTTTTTTACCATGGACAGGATACTGAGGTCTGCCTTTTTCCCAGGAAACATGCAGTCCTTACCCAGCAGCTGTGGGAAAAACAGCAAAATATAAAAGTAATTTCTCCAAATGAAGGAAATTAAAGAGAAGGCACAACCATGACCAAGCATTTCAGTATACTTCTTTTTAAATAAAAGTTGCTGCTCATAAAACAGCTTTAAATAAGACAACTGTACGGAGAGACCAGGCTAGCTGCATGACACAGGAGTGAGATTGCAGACTGCAACCCCTTAGAAGCCTCAACTATAAAGGAGTCAAACAGGGAGGGGATGGAGTGTAGGGGTGTAGTTTGCCCACCTTCTCCAGGTGGGAATGGGTTTTGCACACACTCAGAGGAGCACTGGGAGTTTCTAATTTCCTGTGTAGAGCAGAAAGCTCACTGCTCTTTTTTCGTAGGTTGGGACAAGGATTCTAGGGGGGGGGGTCCCCTTCAGAGGTGAGGGAATGGCCCCCACTGTCATCCTATTGAATGTTTTCCCACAATGCCTTATGTGCATTTCCTTAGGGATGAGGGAGACTAAAGTAGAAAACCTCAGACCATCCCTTATGGCTGTCTGAATGTTGGTTCCCTTCAGGCTGATCCTCACTAAAGTGATGGGATGAAAGTGGGCTGATTAGCCATGGAGGGGTCTGAAGACTGATACCCGGGGAAAACAGTGCAAAAATGTATATACATACAGAGAAATAATAGTGATTTCTCAGCATGGACTGGACACCAGAGGACTGACTGCCTTTCTCCTTAGCAAGCAGGAGTTTCTCCTCAAAAACATATGGTTAAACTAATAAAAGATAAAATAGAGTTCTACAAGTGAAAGAAATAAAGCAGTAGATGTGGCAGTGACCAAGCACTTTAATGTAGTTTAGTTTAAATTAAGAACTCTTACTCAAAGAGGTAGTTTAAGTAAGATGGCTAGCCACATAGATTAATAGGAATGATTCCCCACCTCTCTGACACCAGAGGATCACCCTTCTTCCTGGCATAGTCCTCCCTCTGAAATTATGGATGTAATAATAAAGGATAAAATAAAGTTCTTCAAATAATAGTGCCTAGGCTTTTCAGCAGGGCACCCAGAATGATAAGAATAATTTTCATGCAGGAGATGGTTTACCAGAGAATCTCCTTTCTTCATGGCAGTCAAGTGGCTCTCCTCTAGAAGGTGTGGGTAAAACAATAAAAGATAAAGTATATTTTGAAAATGATATAAACTATATATAAAATCTGTATGTGTGGCACAGACTGAAGACCCTTCATTTGCAATGAAAATTGTGAATATATCCATTCATATGTCATATGCTAAACATTGTTAATCAATAGAGACATAGTATATCAGACTTGTATGTGTTAATAGTGATGGTAATCCAAGCGGGTGGGGGGGGGGACAGAGAAAGAGGGACTAAATTACTAGACAACTTAATGTTGTATGTTTTGAATATTTGTAATATAGACAGATGAAAAACAAAATTGTCTGACTAAGCAAATAAAATAAAATACAATAGTTTCATAGTTTAGTACTAGGCTATCTGCCCTGGGGCATTTATAAGCCTAGCCATGGTGATGTGGCTTTTGCCACCCCATGTAATGGTACAAAATTGTACAGAATAGATTTAGAATACTGTGTCTCTGTCTAGTAGTGACACAGTGAAGACCCCCTTACATAATAGAATTAGTTTACTGTGCCTCTGTCCAGTAGTGACACAGAGATGACCCCCGGGGTAAACCTACGATCTCCCATCCACTCGTCAAGATTTCTCGTGAAGAGAGTCAGTGAGGTGCTCTGCCTAACATGAACTGGGATTCTGTTCCAGAGTATGGGAAGCCTCTGAGTTATGAATCTGTCCCTCCAGCATGTCCTATTCATATTTGTGCTGAGGTTTAAATCTTTAGCTCTCATGGTTCTGATGGATTTGGATTTTTTGAGGTGGAGCATGTCCATCAATTCCTGATTGGACATGGCCTTGTACGTCAGGCACAGATCACCTCTGAGTAGTCGTTATGCTACTGAACAGAGCTGGAGTTTCTTTAGTCTGGCAGCATATGACATATGTTGGAGACCCCTGATCCTCTTGATGAGGTACTTTTGGGGTCTCTCCAGCTGTTGCAAGTGCCGGGTGAGATACATACCAAATGGGGCAGTGTACTCAATCATGGGCCTGATAAGGGAGGAGTATAGGGGTACAATGACCTCCTTTGATCTGGATGTGAATCCCTTCATGATAAGGTGGGCAAGGTAGAAAGTCTTTCTAACCATTTTGGCAACGTGGGTGTCAAATGAGAGGTCACTATCAACTTGGGTCCCCAGGTCTCTGATTACTTTTTCCATACTCAGTGGGTTACTGTCTATGTGATAATTTGTGGGTACTTTGTTTTTCCCAAAGGGGATGACGATACATTTTTTGGCATTTAGTTTAAGGCCATGACTCCGACCTGGTTCAGGGCTCCCAAGAGCACCCCAGCACTACCAGGTTATACCTCATACCATGCTTTTCAGCCCCAAAACTTGGACCAAACCACAAAAGGAGGGGGAGTATCGATATTCATCAAAGATACCCACACCTCCAGGTTGGTGGCAAAGCACGAAGCATCAGAGACTATCCATGTGCAACTAACAGTGGGTAAAACTGCCTTCCAGTTTATAGCCTGCTACAGACCACCCTCCCAAACCCAGGAACCCCACTCGGCCTTTCTGAGAGCACTGGAAAATATGAAGGTCTCTCCAAACACCATTATATTGGGTGACTTCAACTACCCAAACATAGAATGGGAGCATTACTCTAGCTCCAACACCCTAGCCCAAAGGTTCCTAGAATTTATAAACTCAAATGCTATGGAACAACTTGTTACCACTCCCACAAGAGGGGAAAACATACTGGACCTGATCATCACCAACATGGGGACTCTATGCTCCAGACCAGAAGTGTATCCCTCACTGGTCAGATCAGACCATAAACTAATCTCACTGGATATTCACATCCTGATCCCAACCCCTGCCCAAAAAAACACAGTGAAAAACTTCTCTAAAGCAAATTTCACACTCCTCAAAACCGAGGTGGAATCCTTCAAAGCCCCCGGGCCTGTGGAAAATATGGCCCAGACTGCAGAATCCTTCATAAATGCATTCTATGAACACCTTCAGGAATGCATAGATCATGCAATCCCAAATAAAACCAAGACCCAATCCTCCAAAGGCAGATGTCCTGTCTGGTGGACCCCAGCCATAAACAAACTATACAATAGAAGGAGGAAGCTACTAAATGATAGAGCAAAATCCAAAAAAGGGAAGGCATCACTGATCAGTATTAGCAAAAAACTACGGGCACTCATAAAATTGTCTAAGGCCAGCTTCGAGAGAAAAATTGCACAGGACACTAAGGATAATCACAAGGCTTTCTTTAGTTATGTTAGGAACCTGGGTGGTAATCCCCAGATATGCTCAGAATTAGTCCAAAATGACAAAAAATACACCGAACCCACAGACATTGCCAACATCCTAGCTGACAGGTTCAGCGCAAACTCCCCCCCCCCTCCCCACCAAAAGGGCAAATATCTATCCCAGCAGAGTGCTGCTCCCCTGACATCTCAGATGCTCAGGTAAGAGCCGCCCTCTCCAAAGCAAAAAACACAGCATCAATGTGACCAGACGGTGTCCCGGGCTGCATCCTACATGGACTCCAAGAAGAGCTAAACCCAAACATAAAACTGCTGTTCAATCTCAGCCCTACTACAGGATATGTGCCCAAAGAGTGGTGTACAGCAACAGTGGTCCCTCTCCATAAAGGTGGTGCCTCAACAGATCCTGGAAACTATCGCCCCATAAGCCTGACTAGCTTGGTCTGCAAAGCTATGGAAAGGATCATCATGGACCTCATAAATAAAGATATTGGGGACCTACAGACACTGGATCCTACCCAGTTCAGCTTTGTTAAGGGCAGATCCTGCCTCTTAAACCTGGTTGATTTCTTTGAAACAGTCACCAAGGCCATTGACGAGGGGAAGGTGGTCCACAAATCCTACCTGGACCTCGCAAAAGCCTTCGATACAATACCCCACTCGGGCATTATAGATAAGCTCACCAGCTTAAATATAAAACCCTATGTCACTAGATGGATTGCAAACTGGCTCAAGGACAGAACCCACATGATTAGAATTGCTGGAGCCATGTCAGACTCCAAACCAGTTACAAGTGGTGTCCCACAAGGCTCAGTCTTGGGACCTCTCTTGTTTGGTATATATTTCTCAGAGGTACAGGCCAACATGGGAGGACTGTGGCTGACCAAGTTCGCAGATGACTGCAAACTGGGCACCATAATCGACTCTCCAGCCGACACAAGCATCCTCCAAAAGGGCCTCATAGAAACAGACAACTGGTGCCAGAGCCATGGCCTCAAGCTAAATGCCAAAAGTGTATAGTCATCCCTTTGGCAAAACAAAGTGCCCACAAATTACCACATAGGTGGTAATCCATTAAGTACAGAAGAAGTAATTAGGGACCTGGGGACCCAAGTTGATAGCAATCTCTCATTTGACAACCACGTGGCCAAAGTGGTTAGAAAAACATTTTATATAGCCCACCTAATCATGAAGGGATTCACATCTAGATCAGGGATGGTAATCGTGCCTCTTTACTCATCCCTCATCAGGCCCATAATTGAGTACAATGCCCCTTTGGGATGTACCTTACCAGACACCTGCAGCAACTGGAAAGACCCCAAAAGTACCTCACCAAGAGGATCAAAGGGCTCAAACCGATGCCATATGCTGCCCGGTTAAAGAAACTCCAGCTCTACTCAGTGGCATACCGCCTGTTCAGAGGCGATCTGTGCCTGACGTATAAAGCCATGTCCAACCCGGAATTAATGGACATGCTGCACCTCAGAAAATCCAAATCCCATCGAGCTACGCGCTCGAGAGACTTGAATCTCAGCACTGAAATAAATAGGACATGCTGGAGGGACAGATTCATAACCCAGAGGCTCCCTTCACTCTGGTATAAAATCCCAGTCTAGGTTAGGCAGAGTCCCTCATGACTCTCTTCAAGAGGAATCTTGATGAGTGGATGGGAGATCATAGGTTTACCCCGGGTATCACTTCTGTGTCACTGTTAGACAGAGGCATATTATACTAACCTCGAAAAAGGGCATAGCAAAATAAATTTAAAATGGGTGGTGAAAGCCAAACACATTCTGGCTAGGCTTATAAATGCCCTAGGGCAGATAGCCTAGTATGAACCTATGAACCTATGAACCAGTTGTCCATTTCAGTGAGGCCTTTCTGTAGGATGTATGTGTCAGCTGGTGTATCAACTATGGCGCCTAGTTTGCAGTCATCTGCGAACTTTGTCAGCCACAACCCTCCCATGTTTGCTTTCACATCTGAGAAATAAATGCCGAACAAGAGCGGTCCCAGGACAGAGCCCTGTGGGACACCACTTGTGACTGGCTTTGAGTCTGACATGGCTCCAGCGATTTTGACTTTATGGGTTCTATCCTTTAGCCAGTTTGCAACCCATCTTGTGACATATGGATTTACATTTAAGCTGTTGAGCTTATCTATGATGCCTGAGTGGGGTATTGTGTCGAAAGCTTTAGCCAAGTCCTGGTAGGCTGTATGGACTGCTTTGCCCTCGTCAATGGCTCTAGTGACTGTTTCAAAAAATTCAACCAGGTTCAAAAGGCAGGATCTGCCCTTTACAAAGCCGAACTGGGTGGGATCAAGTGTCTGTAGGTCCCCAATGTCTCTGTTTATGAGTTCCATAATGATTCTTTCCATAGCTTTGCAGACCAGGCTGGTTAAGCTTATGGGGCGGTAGTTACCAGGGTCTGTAGAGGTGCCTCCTTTGTGGAGTGGGACCACTGTTGCTGTACGCCAGTGTTCAGGTACATATCCTGTAATAAGGCTAAGGTAAAATAGCATTTTTATGTGCAGGTTTAGCTCCTCTTGGAGTTCACGTAGCACGCAACCTGGGATACCGTCAGGTCCCATTGATGCTGTGGTTTTAGCTTTGCTGAGGGCGGTTCTCACCTGGACATCTGAGATGACAGGGAGGTTACATTCAGCTGGGATAAGTATTTCTTCTTTTGGGGGTGAGGGAGGGGAGAAATTTGCACTGAACCTGTCTGCCAGAATGTTGGCAATATCTGTGGGTTCAGTGTATTTTTTGTCATTGTGAACTAATTCTGAGCATATCTGAGGGTTTCTGCCCAGGTTTCTAACATAGCAGAAGAAGGCCTTGTGGTTATCTTTAGTGTCCATAGCGATTTTTGTCTCAAAGTTGGCCTTGGATGTTTTTATGAGAGCATGTAGCTTTCTACTAGTGCTGATCAGAGATGCCTTCTCTTTATGGGATTTTGCTCTGTCGTGCAGTAGCTTCCTTCTTTTGTTATACAATTTGTTTATGGATGGGGTACACCAGACAGGATGCCTGCCTTTGGTGGAGAGGGTCTTGGTTTTATTTGGGATTGCATGATCCATGCATTCTTGGAGATGTCCGTAGACAGCATTTGTGAAGGATTCAGCATTGTGGGATGTGGTTTCCACTGGCCCAGTGGGCTTAAAGGATACCATCTCAGTCTTAAGAAGTGTAAAGTCGGCTTTTGAGAAGTTTTTCACTGTAGTCTTTTGTGTTGGGGGAGGAGGTGGGATATGTATATCCAGGGTGATTAGTTTGTGGTCAGATCTCACTAGTGAGGGGTATACTTCAGGTGTGGAGCACTTTGTCCCCATGTTTGTGATGATCAGGTCTAGTATATTATCTCCCCTTGTGGGAGAGGTGACTAGCTCTTCCATTGCATTTGAATTTATGAATTCCAGGAACCTTTGGGCTAGGGTGTTAGGGCTAGAATAATGCACCTAGTCTATGTTAGGGTAGTTGAAGTCACCCAATATGATGGTGTTTGGTGAGACATTCATATCCTCCAATGTCTTCAGGAAGGCTGAATGGGGTTCCTGAGATTGGGAGGGTGGTCTGTAACATGCTACCAGTTGTATAGCAGTTTTGCCTATGGTTAGTTGCACCTGGATGGTCTCTGATGCTTCATGTGTTGCCACTAACCTAGAGGTGTGGGTGTCCTTGATGAATATGGACACTCCCCCTCCCTTTTTGGTTTGGCCCGAGTTTTGAGGCCGAAAAACATGATATGAGGTATAGCCTGGTAGCACTGGGGTGCTCTCAGGAGCCTTGAACCAGGTTTCAGTTACTGCACAGACATCAATGTTCTCCATACTGAGGAGTGCTTCGAGAGCCTGCATCTTGAGATTTAGACTTCTGGCGTTGAGCAGCATTACCCTTAATTTTTTTCCATTTTCCATATTTGTACTTGCTTTGGAGTGACCTGAGTGCGTGTGTTATGTGGCGGATCCTAGCTCCCGATAGGCAGCTCACCATTACCCTCTCCTTGTTCAGCCTGGTAAGCGGAACGTCAGTGTGTCTGACTATAGAGTCACCTATTACTAGTGTATCAGGCATGGTGTTTGGCCTTAAGGGCTGTGATTGTTTGACACACTGATTTATTGTAGTATATGTTGCATGTGTTATCTTTTGAGGTGGTGGATTTTTGGGTGTCTGCTTTGGGAGCCTCTGTTGTTTTGGTAAGTTTTTTGTTAGAGCCTCCGAGTATGTCTTTGTGTTATTATGTGTTTGGTTTGCAGTTGTGGTAGGTCTATGTGGGACTGGGTTTGCTGTGTGTGTGGTTACCTTCTCCTCCTGTCTGGTCTTGCCAGTCCTGAGTTGAGAGAGTTCAGCCTCCAGTTTGGCTATATAGTTGCATCTCTCACATGTATTTGTGTTTGTTGGGAGGAGGAGAGGGTTGTCCATGTACATGAGACAATTGTAGCATTGTCTCAAGATTTCCAGATTAACCAGCTGGACCGGAGAGGATGCTAGTAATCTACCACTCAACATGCTAGAATATTATAAGGGAGTGCTGTGCCTTTAAGGGAAGTGGGTACTCACAGGGGTGGTAGGTGGATGTAGTGCTTACTTTAGTTTGAGAGTGCTTACTTATAAGAGAGGTTTTGAGAACAAGTGCTAGGCTTATAATAAAGCGAGTAGACTGATTATTATAAGAGTAGAGCTTTCTTAAGGGAAAATTTGAAGAGCAGACTTGGCGGAGCCAGAAAAAGCTTAACCTTGTTTAAACAAGATTTAAATAAGATTTTAAACAGGGAACTTCAAAAGAGCTAGAAATGGTCCAAAACAACCAATTACTACAAGCTTTTGTGCTGAGGTCACTCCTTCAGGGACAGATAGGCTGCTCAAGACTCCCCACTCCCACTGGTGAGCAAAGAAACTCCCTTTTATCCAAGTAAGGCAATGGACAACACAGGAACTACACCACAGCCCAGAATACAGCAAAGTCTGTATACTGGTCGAGCAGAGGCGGGAAAACAAGGATATTTTTTTTGTTTTTTTTTTGTTTTTGAAATAGAAAGCACACAGAAATGCAGTAAACAGTAATAAATCAGTTACACAGGCTAGCACACTTTAGTGGGCAGCCTCAACAGTTAAATTTAACAAACAAACAAACTTTCGACCCATTTTCGACCAAATGTAACCTTAAGTGCAGATAATATATAATGCAACAAACAGCTAAAAAAACAGTTTAAGCTTGTTCAAAGTAAGCAAGAAAAGATATTTTAGGTAAAAAACAGCAAATAATACTTAAATCAGGAAAGTAGTCGCTTTTCTCAGTTCTCTGCTGCTAGGACCACTCTGCAGGACCACGAGGAGCTGTTTCTGAGTAGTATAGCCAGAAAAAAATGCTCAGAGGTGGATTTTAAACAGGGAACTTCAAAAGAGCTAGAAATGGTCCAAAACAACCAATTACTACAATCTCTTGTGCTGAGGTCACTCCTTCAGGGACAGATAGGCTGCTCAAGGCTCCCCACTCCCACTGGTGAGCAAAGAAACTTCCTTCTATCCAAGTAAGGCAATGGACAAGACAGGAACTACACCACAGTCCAGAATACAGCAAAGCCTGTATACTGGTCTAAACTAGTCGAGGAGAGGCAGGAAAAAAAGTATATATTTTTTGTTTTTGAGATAGAAAGCACACAGAAATGCAGTAAACAGTAATAAATCAGTTACACAGGCTAGCACACTTTAGTGGGCAGCCTCAACAGTTAAATTTAACAAACAAACGTTCGACCAATTTTCGACCAAATGTAACTTTAAGTGCAGATAATATATAATGCAACAAACAGCTAAAAAAACAGTTTAAGCTTGTTCAAAGTAAGCAAGAGAAGGTATTTTAGGTAAAAAACAGCAAAAAATACTTAAATCAGGAAAGTAGTCGCTTTTCTCAGTTCTCTGCTGCTAGGACCACTCTGCAGGACCACGAGGAGCTGTTTCTGAGTAGTATAGCCAGAAAAAAACGCTCAGAGGCGGATTTTAAACGGGGAACTTCAAAAGAGCTAGAAATGGTCCAAAACAATCAATTACCACAAGCTCTTGTGCTGAGGTCACTCCTTCAGGGACAGATAGGCTGCCCAATGCTCCCCACTCTCACTGGTAAGCAAAGAAACTTCCTTCTATCCAAGTAAGGCAATGGACAACACAGGAACTACACCACAGCCCAGAATACAGCAAAGCCTGTATACTGGTCTAAACTAGTCGAGGAGAGGCAGGAAAACAAGGATATTTTTTTGGGGTTTTATTGTTTTTGAGATAGAAAGCACACAGAAATGCAGTAAACAGTAATAAATCAGTTACACAGGCTAGCACACTTTAGTGGGCAGCCTCAACAGTTAAATTTAACAAACAAACAAACAAACTTTCGACCAATTTTCGACCAAATGTAACTTTAAGTGCAGATAATATATAATGCAACAAACAGCTAAAAAACAGTTTAAGCTTGTTCAAAGTAAGCAAGAGAAGGTATTTTAGGTAAAAAACAGCAAAAAATACTTAAATCAGGAAAGTAGTCGCTTTTCTCAGTTCTCTGCTGCTAGGACCACTCTGCAGGACCACGAAGAGCTGTTTCTGAGTTTTATAGCCCTATAATATCACATAAAAGGGATATTGTGAATGTTATGTTAGGTTAATGTAGTACGTTTTTCAAACATTGATTGTAGGTCTTTTTTGTCTCACATTTAGGGATTGCGATCATTACGTTATTGAGGTATGAGTGGAAACTATTTATAGCCATCTGAGTTCACTTTCATATAGTTAAGTCATTTGTGCCTTTAACATGTAGAGCACTCGATCATGTGTACTGAGTGAATGAGTAACAGTGAGTCAGCACTAGAAAATGCTGAGGTGTGAAATTTCATAATAGAAAACAGCAAAAAATAACCTCCAAAATGACACAAAAACTGCAAACAGAATCCAAATTTATTCCAGACTTTAGCACCTCGACCAAGCAGTCTTCAAGAAGTATAAAAAACTTTACCCAAGCATTCCCCTTAAATACCCACCAGACAAAACTAATAATTCAGTTAAAAAATCAATTACATACAGTTACATAGTTAAATAAAACATTTCCAATTAATTTCACAATTAAGACCCTGAGGAACCATAGTGTTATATTTTAAAATAAAGAAAGATTCTTTAAATAACAATTGATTATAGGTTCATAGGTAGGTACTAGGCTATCGACCCTGGAGCCCATACAAGCCCAGCCAAAAAGGTACCCTGGCTTTTGCCACCCAAGAAAATTATTTTCCTATGCCACTGTTGAGCAGAGCCACAGAGGTGATCCCCGGGGTGAATTTCCTATTTCCCACCCAATCATCAAGATTTTTCTTGAAGAGTGCTAATGAAGAGCTTTGTTTGATATAGATAGGTAGTTTATTCCAGAGTATGGGAAGTCTCTAGGACAAGAATCTATCCCTCCAGCATGTTCTGTTTATTGTGGTGACAATGTTTAGGTCCCTAGAGCATGTAGCTTGGAGGGATTGGGATTTCTTTAAGTGGAGCATGTCCAAAAGCTCTGGATTTGACATAGCTTTGTATGTTAGGCAGAGATCATCTCTTAGTAGGCGATATGCGACGGAGTAAAGCTGGAGTTTTTTGAGACGGTCAGCGTAGGGCATCTGTTTGAGGCCAGTAATCCTCTTTGTGAGGTATTTCTGTGGCCTTTCCAGTTGTTGGAGATGTCTTGTGAGGTACATACCGAAAGGGGCATTGTACTCTATAATGGGTCTAAGTGATGAGTAGAGGGGAACAATGACCTCTTTTTTTCTGGATGAGAAACCTTTTGTAATGAGGTGTGCCACATAGAAGGATTTCCTGACTACTGTGGCTATGTGATTATCAAAGGAGAGACTACTGTCCACCTGTGTCCCAAGGTCTCTTATCACACTTTTGGTGTTAAGTATACTACCGCCTATATTGTAGTTCATGGGTACAGAGTTTTTACCAAAGGGGATAACAATGCACTTTTTGGCATTGAGCTTGAGGCCATGGCTTTGACACCAAGCATTTGTCTCAGTGAGGCCCTTTTGTAGGATGTCCACATTGTTAGGAATTTTGATTATGGCTCCTAGTTTGCAGTCATCTGCGAACTTCGTTAGCCAAAGACCTTCTGTGTTAGCCTGTACTTCAGTGAAGTAGATACCAAACAGGAGAGGACCCAGGACTGAACCCTGTGGTACTCCACTTGTCACTGGTCTGAAGTCGGATTTGGAGTCTGCTACTTTCACAGTGTGGGTTATGTCAGTGAGCCAGTTGGCAACCCATCTTGTGACATAGGGATTTGTACCTAGTTTAGTGAGTTTATCTATAATTCCAGAGTGGGGGATGGTGTCAAAAGCCTTGGCAAGATCTAGATAGGCTGTGTGATCCACCTTACCCTTGTCTACGGCTTTGGTGACTGCTTCAAAAAAGTCAATCAGGTTTAGGAGACATAATCTGCCTTTTACAAACCCAAACTGGGTGGGATCCAGAGTTTGAAGATTACCAATGTTAATGTTTATAAGTTCCATGATGATACGTTCCATGGCCTTGCAGACCAGGCTAGTCAGGGTAATGGGGTGGTAGTTCCTGGGGTCTGTGGTGGCTCCCCCCTTGTGGAGTGGGATAACTGTTGCTGTGCGCCATTCAGCAGGCACAAAGCCTGAGTTGAGGCTATGATTGAACATGGTACTTAGGTGGGGTGCCAGTTCGTTCTGTAGTTCATGTAGAATGCAGCCAGGGATGTTGTCTGGTCCCATGGATGCTGTGTTTGTGGCTTTGTAGAGTGTGTTTTTTTCCTGTGCAGCCGTGATTACAGGAACTTTGCATTCTTCCAGTATAGAGATGGGCTCTTTAGGGGGTGAGAGGGGGGTAAAGTTATCACTGAACCTATCTGCCAGGATGTTGGCAATATCAGTTGGGTCTATATATTTAGTGCCATTGTGCTGTAACTCAGAGAGCAGATCTGAGTGTTGCCATTTGGATTCTTGACATAGCTATAGAATGCTTTGTGGTTGTCTTTAGAATCAGTGGCGATTTTGTTTTTGTAACTAGCTGGAGGATTTTATCAAGGATCGCAGCTTCTTACTGAGGCTGACCAGGGAGCTCCTCCACTCGTGGGATTTCACTCTCTTTTGAAAGAGTTTCTTCTTTCTGTTGTATAGTTTGTTTATGGCAGGGGACCACCAGATTGGCTTCCTTTTTTTGGAGGATAGCATCTTGGTTCTGTTTGGGATAGCACGATCCATGCACTCATGTAAGTGCTTATAAAGTGCAATTGTGTAGGATTCAGTAGTCGTATCTGTATTGTCCATCTGCATGGGTGTCATGAAGTTCACCATTTCTGTCTTAAGAAGCATGAAGTTGGCTTTGGAGAAATTTTTTATTACGGTTTCCTTAACAAGGGTGGAGGCAGGATGTGGATATCTAGGGTAATTAGCTTATGGTCGGATTGGACTAATGAGGCATTGACTTCAGGTGTGGAACACTGGTCACTCATATTGGTAATGACTAGATCTAGGATATTGTTACCCCTGGTGGGGGTGTGGATAAGTTGATCCAGGGCATTGGAGTTTATGAATTCCAGAAAGTGTTCAGCGAAGGAGTTGGTACATGAGTAGTTTTCCCATTTTATGGTGGGGTAGTTGAAATCGCCCATTATTAGGGTGTTTGGTTGAACCCTAATATTTTCCAGTACATCAAGAAAAGAGGAGTGGGAATCCTGGGGCATGGTGGGTGATCTGTAGCAAGCTACAATATGGATTGCAGTTTTGCCCAGAGTTAGTTGCACTTGGATAACCTCGGCTGCATTATGCTGAGCAACTAGCCTGGAGGTGTGGATATCCTTAATGAATATGGATGCACCTCCACCTTTGATGTTCCAGTACAGGTTACATGGCCGAAAAGTGTAGTATGAGTTATAGCCTGGTAGTGCAGGGGTGCTCTCTGGAGCCTTAAACCAGGTCTCAGTCACTGCACAGATATCGATGTTCTCCATTTTAAGGAGTGCCTCGAGTGAGTGCATTTTGAGATTTAGACTTCTGGCATTGAGTAGCATCACCCTCAGTTTTTGCTTGCCTGTTCCTGTTACAGTGGTGAATTTGTCATTTGAACCTTGCCTAAAAAAAGCACTATAGGGGCGGCAAGAACCTTAGCCAGTATCCGGAAACCCAGGGGTGACAGGTGTAGGCCATCTCTGGCAAAGCATCGTGGTCTGTCGACCATGTCATCCCAGGCAGACAGATACTGGATCCCTTTAGAATGGCACCAGAAGCTTAGCCAATTGTTGAAGTCAATCATTTTGTCCTTGTACTGCGGCATCATTCTGGGTGATGGCAGAATGCTACTCAGGGCTAGGGTCATACCTGCCTGGGCTACAAGATCGGAGAACTGTTCCACGTCTCTTTTCATGTAGTCCAGGGAGGTACGTCTCAGGTCGTTCACACCAACATGGACAATGACAGAGTCATATTTGTACTTGTTGTGGAGTGACCTGAGTGCGTGGGTTATGTGGCGGATCCTGGCACCCGACAGGCAGCTGACAGTAACCTTCTCCTTGTTTAGCCTGGTGAGTGGGACATCAGTGTGCTTGACTATAGAGTCTACTATGACTAGTGTGTTGGGTACGTTGTTTTGCCTTATTGGCTGTGGTTGAGTGGCACACTGAGTCTGCGGGCTATGTGTCATTTGGGTTGTGTTGGGGGTGGAGGTTGCTTGCATTTCTGCTTTGGAGGTCTCTGTTGCTTGAGCAGATTATTATTGAGAGCCTCCGCGAATGTTTTTGTATTTCTATGTGTGGATTTTGGTGGTATAGATTTAGTGAGACTATGTGATGAGTGTGGTGTGGTGCAAGTGTTTACCTTCTCCTCTTGACTGTCAAGTTCAGTCTTGATTGGAGAAAGCATTACCTCCAGTTTGGCTAGATAAGTGCAACCTTCCTTCATCTCCTAATTTTACAAATATTTTTTTTCCAAAATAGTAGCCTGTAATAATTTATAGTCACTATTGTGACATTCTTTAAAGTAGACAGCAATAGCACTTTCAGTTTTACATTTTTAATGTCTCTGACGTGTTTGCAGACGACACTTAAACATTCTCTTTGTCTCACCTATATACACCAAACTACATGGACAACGTAAAGCGTATATAATGCCTTCAGTAACACATGAAAAATGTCCTAATATACAGAACTTATTGTTTCCAATTTTATCAAAACTTTGAACAATCAATTCACAAATACTACATCTTCCACATGGAAAAGTTGCCTTTAGCAATGGACCTATTGTAATTTTTTGGAAGTACATCTAGTAGGTACAGAAACTAATGAAATCTTGACTTCTGTATTTAGAAAGTTTCAGGATGGTGGGCAGTTTTTACATGGTTCTAGCTGTCGCCACATGCATTTAATTAATTCCCTACCATATGGGAAACTTTTTACGACTTCATAGAATCTGTAATAATAAGAAAGATTGATCTAAAGCACTTTTATCTACTTCCATTATATTCCTGAATAGAGGGTATTTGATGTCTAATGTTATTGAGGCTTTGGACGAAATCCATGAGTATTATTATTCTACTAATAATAATTATAATTGTGTGAGAAATATTTATGGAAGTAGGACTACATCTCTACAAGGTAATATATATATATATATATATATATATATATATATATATATATATATAGTAATGACAATAATGTTCTTAGTGAACAGATACAACAACAGGTTAAATATTACTAGAAGTGTTTGATAAGGGAAGAAAAATTAAGAAAGTTGTCTAACCACCATCCAGTTTTCTCATTTAAGAAAGGGACCAGTTTGTCAGACAAACTGGTAAAATCTTACTTTATAGCCCCTGTAGAAAGTTTTACAGTAAATCCATTGCTAAAGGGAACTCTTCCATGTGGAAGATGTAGTATTTGTAAATTGATTGTTCAAACTTTTGATAAAATTGGAAACAATAAGTTCTGTGTATTAGGAAATTCTTCATGTGTAACTGAAGGAAGTATATATGCTTTACGTTGTCCATTTAGGTTAGTGTACATAGATGAGACTAACAGAATGTTTGTGTCATCTGCAAGAACATGTCAGAGACATTAAAAAATGTAAAATTGAAAATGCTATTGCTGTCCACTTTAAAGAATGTTACAATTTTAACTATAAATTATTACATGCTACTGTTTTGGAAAAAATATCTGTAAAATTAGGAAATGAAGGAAGGTTAAAAGATCAATTGTTATTTAAAGAATCTTTATTTATTTTAAAATATAACACTATGGTTCCTTAGGGTCTTAATTGTGAAATTAATTGGAAATGTTTTATTTAATTATGTAATTGTATGTAAGTGATTTTTTAATGTAATTATTAGTTTTGTCTGGTGGGTATTTAAGGGGAATGCTTGGGTAATGTTTTTTATACTTCTTGAAGACTGCTTGGTCGAGGCGCTAAAGTCTGGAATACATTTGGATTCTGTTTACAGTTTTTGTGTCATGTTGATGAAATTTCATAATACTGTATGATGGATGCATTGCAATGCAGTTTTGGGAAAGTAGTGTGAGAGATTATGATTAAACTTCTTAGTTGGAACATTTGCATCATTGTTTTTACATTTAAATCTAACAGCCAGCCAAATTCCTTCCCTATCAATATTTTGTTAGACTCACACACACAGACCATTTTCTGGCCATCAACAACTGTTTAGACCAATGTATTTCAGTGCCAGGAGTGTTAAAGCTCTTGAGAACTAGAAAACTGCAACTCTTGTTATTTCAGAATCTTTCCTGAAGCCAGCACACACACACACACACACACACACACACACACACACACACACACACACACACACACACACACATACACACATACATATTTCGGTCTACTTCTAAATTTCAGTGTTTCAAAACTTTGAATTTCTTATGGTCGAGACTATAAGATCGAAGATTTGAAACTTTGAACCATTTAAAAGGGGATCGCCATACAGTGCAGAATGGTATAGTTACCATTTTCCTCACTCTAGTGCAATCTCGGAGTTGGTATATTTAATTTGTAGGGAGTTGGGGGTGAAGGTGGTTTGGTCCTCCAAAAAACATAAAAAAAGATTTTTTTGTTTTTATATTTTTTATTTACTTTTCAAAATTTGCAAACTTTGATCTTATAGTCTTGACCATAAGAACGTCTAAGTTTTGAAACTTTGAAATTTAGAAATAGACCCATATATATATATATATATATATATATATATATATATATATATATATAGTGAAAAAATTGCATTCCCCCTCTTAGAATCACAGTATTCTAAGAATTTATAGAACATTTTTATTGGTGATTTAAATGTTGCTAAACAGGATACATTTGTCCCATCCTGACATGACTTTTACTCAGTTGTACAAAGTGTATATTATTTTTTCTTTTTATCTTAATTTTTTGTAATCATTGCTTAGGAGCTTTTCTCCCCAGGTCTCCACTGAAAACAGGCTTCTTGCCCAGTGGAACATTACCCAGTTAACAAATGTAAAATAAATAAATAATGACTTTTAGACTATTTTGTTGTATTTTGTAATTGATGAGTAACATTAATAACTATGAATGCTTGCAGGTTGTCTGACTCTGGTTTAAGCCAAGTCCAGAAAGTAATATCACAGTAACATTCATTGACCTCTTTCATCTGTCAGTTTCCAAACCCACAAGTTAAAATCCTGTAGCTGAGAATTACATCTCCAGTTTGGGGGGTTTATAAGACACAGTCATCAGATCATATACATGGGGGTATACATGTAAGATGCTTTAAATAACTACTCAGCATGTTATGGTTTTGGTTACATCTCTAGTTAAAATCCATCCAGGAGTTGTTTCCATTGTTGACATTTGCTGCTTCTCTGTGCACAATGTCTGCACAAACTTTCTTTTAGTAGGCAGGTGTTCTGCCATTATTTGGTTGTCACAAGCCTGACATGACTTTTAGACTTGACTCCTTACCTGTTTGACTTATAGAATCCTACTAATTAGACACTTGTTTTTATGAGAAGAACTGCAGTTAAAAGACAGTGCTGCTTCCCCACATATCAAAAGCTTTTTTTGCTTAAAGAAATATGGCCTAAAGTCATTTCAAGGCAGACGAAGTAGAGCTGAGTACATTTTCAACCACAGTCTACGACTAGAAACAAATTTAGAGCCGGTATTCAGGGAAGTTAGACTTCAAGAAGCAGAAAGAGTCTTCTTGCAAGTCCAAATCTTGTGGAGTAGCAAATAACTATTATTAAATACAGGCATTTTTCCTAATGATGGAAACCCAGTCTGGCATCCTGTAAGGCAACTTCTGGCTTATATTTCTTTTAGAATGAGACCCCTAATGCCTCCTTTATCATTTCTTAGAGATATCTAATGAGTACATTACATTGTTTATATTTCTGGATCTTGGGTATGTACTATGTAGTACTCAGGTAGTTTCTTAATGTTCTGAGTTACTTGTCTGCTCTATTTCTATAGTATCGGATTTTGTTATGCTTCATGCAGCTGATATCATATTTGTCTAGCAATTACACTTTTGTGCTGTGCCATGTGTGGACCTGTTGCATGCTTGAGATACTTTTCTCTCTGAATCAACTTAGAAAGTCACCTGGCTTCATTGTTGTCATTCAGTTATCAAATCTAAGAAAGTGCATCAGTAAAATTTTGATTCCTTGACTGTTTGTATTTATTAACCTATTGCACGCTGTGGATTTTAGATGTTTTTAGGAAGACATATGAGCATTTCGGAAAACTGGACATTGTGGTAAATAATGCTGGTATAAACAATGAAAAAGACTGGGAAGAAACGATTCAAGTTAATCTGGTAAGATTTGTTCGTGTAATTAAATATTTATTAAGTTTTCTGTAAGCTAGTGGTGAGAAGGCATAAAGTAATCTGTGCATATGTCAGTATCAAATCAATCAAATCATGATGCAATGTTAGTCTTTCTTTGTGCAGTGTCAGTTTATACACTATAAAACACTAAACCAACACACACAAGGTCTTTAATTCAGTTTTGAGAGCGATTTATGAATTGAATAATGAAAGAAAAAAAATACATAAGAGGAATGAGAATTTAATTTTTGAGATGAATCTGTCTTTTTGTTCCCACTTCTGCACAGCTTTACATAGATTCCTCTAAGTTAATATTGCATTTATAATAAGAGTTTCTCTCTGCAGCTGCCATTGACTCAGGTTTGAGTCCTAGTGACTTGATGAATTAAAGATCCAAAAAGAAGTTGGTTCCATGCTAGTCCAGCAAGTTCTTTCAGGATCATCCCTATGGTTGTCATCAACGTGTCCAGCCATCTGGTTGCAGGTGGCCCTATTCGCCTGGTGGACTTCCTGTATCAAACTGCAAACAGAACCAGAATTACCCAATGTAAAGACTTAAATCTTGCCTGTGATAAAAATAGGACCTACTGGATAGGAAGGTATGTATCCCAGAAACTTCTCCCTCCCTGGAACAAGCTTCTCATCCATGTAAAGCAGAGTTCCTCCCTAACCCAATTCAAGTACAACTTGGATGAATGGATGAGGAATGCATCTCTGGGTTGGCACCTCTGTCTCTAATGAACAAAGGCAGCCTGCAAATGGTTCATCCCCCAGGTCTCTGCTTGTACGTGTTTCATCTCCCAATCCACTGTTTAGACTTACCAAAGTTTCAAGAACTCACCAGAGATTTGGGATGCATGGCTAGGCTTAAAAAGGGCCCAGTGGTCATTAGCCTAGTAAACACCTATGAACCTAGGGATACATACCTGTCTGTCTAGTAGGTCCTATTTTTATCACAGACAAGAATTAAGTCTTTACATTGGGTAATTCTGGTGTTTGACTTGTGGATATGCAGGAGGTCCATCAGACTGCAGGCTGGCAATTCCTTGCATGCTAGGCACTGATCCCCCTGAACAGTCAGTCAGAAAGAGATTGCTTTGTGATGGTCTGCATAAAACATGTTATTTACATCTTGTATTCCTTTTAGTGAGGAGCCTGTGTGTATGTTCCAATTGTTGGATGTGCCTGGTTAGGTACATAGTAAAGGTGATAGTACCAAATGATAGTCTGATGAACACCAAATATATTGGAGCAATGACCTCCTTGGACCTAGATGCCATACTGTTATTTGTAAATTGCACAACATAGAATGATTTCCTCACTACCATAGACACACGATGGTCAAATGCTAGATTGCTATCTTTGTGTGTCCCTAACTCCCTGAATACTGTGTCGACATTTAGGGGTGTATTGTCAATATGATAGTTACCAGGGGTGGCTGATGTCCCAGAGGATACTATTATATATTTCTTGACATTTAGTTTTATTCCATTGCTCTGACACCAGTTAGTTCCCCATGTCAGACCTTCTTGGAGAGCATTAATGTCAGTGAGGGATTCTGTAACTGCTCCTGATTTTCAAATATCAACAAATTTACTCAAACAAAGGCCTTTGATGTTGACCTTGACTTAACTGAAGTAGATGCCAAAAATAAGTGGTCTCAGGACTAGTCCCTGAGGGACTCTGCTAGTGACTGGCCTCTTTGTAGAGGTGCGCTCCCTAAGTCTAGCTTCCTGTGTCCTGTCTGTCAGCCAGCTGGCTATCCTGCAGGTGACATAAGGGTTTATAGCTAATTTCTTTAGTTTGTCAGCAATGCTTGAGTGGGGTATTGTGCAAAAATGCCTCAGTTTGGTCAGAGTAGGGACTGCAAACTGTTTTGCCCTTTTCCATTGCTTTGGGGACCTTATCAAAGAAGTCCACCAGGTTGAATAAGCATGACCTGTCCTTAAACAAAAATGGTTTGGGTCCAGTGTCTAGAGGTTTCTCATGTCATTATTGATCATTTCTATAATAATTCTTACCATGGCTTTGCATGTGAGATTAGTGAGACTTACGGATCTGTAGTTTCCATGGTCTGTAAATGGCCCTCATTTGTGATGTGGGTTGATGGTTGCCATTCTCCATTCGTGAGGCTTGAAGCCTTTTTGGAGGCTATGGATTAATAGTGATTCCAGGAGACCTGATAGGTCATGCTTCACGCTATTTGTAAGGCAGTCATGGATATTGCCCGAGCCCATCAATGCACTGTTCTTGCCTTAGAGAGGGCATAGAGTACCTGTTCCCTAGTGATAAAAGGGGAAACTACATTTGATAGCATTTCCTGAGGGGATGCCTGAGGGGAGAGAGTAATAAAGTTAGAGCCGAATCTGTCTGCCAGTTGGTTTGCTATATCTTCTGGCTCAGTATAGATGGCTTCATTAACAATGAGCTCACCACACAGTTGTGTACTGCCTTTGAGGTTGGGGATATAGCTAAAAAGTGTCTTGTACTTGTCTTTGGCCTGTGAGGCCAAATTTACCTCATTTTTTCAAATTTGTCCTCTGAGTTGCCTGTTTAGCTTGTTGAGAGCACTTTTATCTTGCAGGGTGTTACATCTCCTAATTTTTGCCATGATTCTCTTCCTGTTGTTATACAGCCTATTGATTTGATTTCACCATGGTGGCTTGTTTTTTGAGTACTTATTTCTGGTGGGAATAGCTGCCTCTATACAGCTATTAGCATGCTTGTATAGGGTTCCTGAGAACAAGTCCACAGAGGCAGCAGTGTTCTCAAAGTTTAGAGGGGCTTGAAATATTGTCAGATTATCATTTATCAGTTGGAAGTTAACCTTAGTGTTAGCTGGGGTACCTTTACATCAAAGGACACCATTTTGTGGTCTGACATTGCCGGAGAGGGCATTATACTAGGGGGTATGCAGATGTCTCCCATATTAGTGAAGATGAGATCCCACATGTTTGCACCCCTGGTCGACGTACTGACAGTCTGGTCCAGGGCAATTGTGTTAACAAAACCCAGGAATCTCTATGTCTGCATGTTTGGTGTTGTATATGATTCAAAGTTAATATAGTGGGGTAATTAAAATCATCCATGAGTAGGGTATTAGGTAGGATGCTGGGTGTTTCCAGTAAGCTTAAATATGTATTATGTGTTTCCTGGGTTATAGAGGATGATCTGTAGCTTGCAAGGAAGTGGTATGGGATTTTGCCTATGGTTATTTGAACATGGAGAAGCTCAAGTGCATTGTCCTGTTTGACCAGCCTTGAGGTATATTTATTTTTTATGTAAATTGAACCTCCTCCATCTTTAGTCACTCCCTGTGTAGTAGCTGGTCTAAATGTGTGGAAGGCTTTATAGCTTTGCACTGTCAGGGTGCTGTCTCTCTGCAGCTTTAAACCATGTCTCTATGACTGCACATACGTCAGCATACTCTAGGGTTAGGAAAGCATGTAGGGAGTGTAGTGTCTTGTTTAGACTCCTAGGGTTGAGCAGTAACACATTCAGATTTTCTTAGTTTTGATTTGCTATTTTGGAAGTACTTTCAGTTTGCCATTGCTTAAAAAAGGCATTGAGGGGGAGGACAATGTTTTAGCTAATATTCAGAAGCCTAGAGGGGAGAGATGCAGACCATCACTGGCAAAGCAGCTTGGTCCGTTGATCATCTCCTTCCATGCCGATAAACATTGCACCTCCTTAGAATAACACCAGAAACTATGACAGTTATTAAAGTCAGTCATCTTCTGTTCGTAGTGTGGCATCATATTTGGAGAAAGTAGAATGCTGCTCAGTGCTAGGCTCATACCAGCCAGGGACACATTTCCTGAGAGCTCCATGATGTTTGTCTTCATATGAAGAGTGTGAAGGTTAGATCATGCCTGCTCAACTTGGTCGACTTCTTTGAGTCAATCACCAGAGCTGTTAATGAAGGCAAGGTGGTTCATACAGCCTACCTTGATCTGGCCAAGGCCTTTGATACCATTCCCCACTCAGGAATCATAGAAAAACTCACTAAGCTAGGCATCAACCCATATATCACTGGGTGGGTTGCAAAGTGGCTCACAGATAAAACCCACAGTGTGAAGGTAGCTGACTCCAAGTCAGACTGCCGACCAGTCATGACTGGAATCCCACAGGGATCAGTCTCGGGTCCTCTCCTGTTTGGTATCTATTTCTCAGAAGTCCAGGCCAACACAAAGGGACTCTGGCTGACAAAGTTCGCAGATGATTGCAAGTTGGGGAGCCATTATTAACTCCTCAAGTGATGTTGGCATCCTACAGAAAGGCCTCACTGAGACCAACGACTGGTGTCAGAACCATGGTCTTAAGCTCAATGCCAAAAGAAGTGTCGTCATCCCCTTTGGGAAAAACCCAGTTCCCATGAACTACCACATCGATGGCAGTCCACTGAACACAGAAGGCATTATAAGAGATATGGGAACACAGGGTGACAGCAACCTCTCTTTTGACTACCACATTGCCACTGTGGTCAGAAAGTCCTTTTATGTGGCACATTTCATTACTAAGGGTTTTGCATCCAGGAAGAAAGAGGTCATTGTCTCCCTCAACTCTTACCTCATTAGGCCAATCATCGAGTACAATGCCCCATTTGACATGTACCTCACTTGACACCTTCAAAAACTGGAGAGGCCGCAAAAGAATCTCACAAAGAGGATCCTAGGCCTTAAACACTTGTACTATATGGACAGAATCAAAAGACTCCAACTATGCTCTGCCTCATATCACCTCCTTAGAGGTGATCTCTGCTTGACTTACAAAGCCATGTCTGACCCAGCTCTGTTAGAAATGCTGCATCTAAAGAAATCCCAATCCCTCCGCACCACACACTCCAGAGACCTCAACCTCATTAGCACAATCAACAGAATGTGCTGGAGGGACAGGTTCATAACGCAGAGACTGCCCATGCTATGGAATAGACTTCCCATATATGTCAAACAGAGCACCTCACTGGCCTTCTTCAAGAGAAATCTTGATGAGTAAATGAGAAATAGAAAATTCACCCCGGGATCACTCCACTCTACTCGACAGAGGCACTGGAAACTAAGGTTGGGAGGCACAATGCCAGGGTAATCCTATGGGCTAGGCTTGTAAAGGCTGCAGGGACATTTGCCTAGTACACATCTATGAACCTCTGAACCTATATAGTCTAGGGAGGTACATCTCAGGTCATTTGCACCAACATGGGCTATGACTAAGTTATACTGGTACTCGAGGTCCAGTGACCTGAGTGCATGCGTAATGTGGCAGATCCTGGCCCCTGATCAGGACCTGGCCTTAACTTTCTTGTTACTCAGCCTGGTGAGAGGGACATCAGTATGATGGATTCTCCATTGACCAGGATGTTGTCTTGTGTGGTGGCTGTATGTGTTAATGCGGGTACTGTTTTGAAAGATTTTATTTGATACTGCTGAGGGCGTTTCTTATGTGTGCTTCATCTAGGAGGTCTTTGGGGTTTAGAAGGGTTACATTTAATTGCCTCAGCACATGTGGGCCTATGTGTCTGTTTCATGCTGTGTGTGATGTGCAGTGTTTGTACTACTGGAAACTTGGCTGAAATTAGGTGTGCTTTTATGTGAGTGCTTTGCCTCCAGTGACATTTTGTAATTATAACTCTCACATACCTTACCAGTTTGAGAATTAGCTGGTTGTCAGTAAATGTGAGACAGTTTCTACATTGCCTTAGGATGTCCATATCCACCAAGCAGGTAATGGAGATAGTAAGAAAGTTTATATCCATGGCAACAGCCCCTTTTTATTGATTAGATGGTTGTGGTCAGAATATAGAGTAAAGTCAAGAGTATCTGGTTTTCAGCTATGGGGGGTAGTGTTTGTCATTGCACCAACTAGTTGCCCTGTATGCAGCTAGGTATTGGTGAAATTTCAAGAGTGCTTTTACAGGAAAACCTTCAACTAAAGGTGCCTGCATCTATACATAACACTGTCGAACACTTGACGGTAAACTACTAAAGTAGACCCTAATGATTTATGGCTGAAATATTTAGGGAACTATCCTGAAGTTAGACATTAGCTAATCAAACAGCACTTACTGAAAAGAAAGAATTAGCTTTGTCAAGAACAACGAATAGTGGGGATTTACCTAAATAGTTACTAGTTGGCTTCTACTAGTGGTGGTCTCACCACAGCTTCACACTGCTGGGATACAATACCCCTTTGCTTCTTTTCACACTAGACACAATACAGTAGCACTAATCTGAACATGAAAAGCAAGCCATGGGGTCTTTGGTGATCAACAGTCTTGTCACAGATGATGCGGGGGTGTAGAAACCTTGAATAGCAACCAGACCATACAGGAGGTTTCCACATAGGTTCATAGGTGTTTACTAGGCTAACGACCACAAGGGCCTTTTTAAGCTTAGCCATGCATCCCAAATCTCTGACAAGCTCTGATACCCTTGATAAGTGTAAGCATAGGCCTGGGAGATGAACCATTTACAGGTTGCCTGTTTGCATCAGCGACATGGGTGCCAAACCATGGATGAATTTCTGGTTTCCCATCCAGTTGTCCAAGTTGGACTTGAATTGGATTGGGGAGGAACTCTGCTTCATATGGATGGGGAGCCTGTTCCATAGATGGGGTAGTCTCTGGAATACATACCTATCTCTCCAGCAGGTCCTATTTATATCACAGGCAAGGTTTAAGTCTTTAGAACAGGTAATTCTGGTACTGTTTGTTTTGTGGATATGCAGGAGGTCCATCAAAGTGGGGTCTGACAATGCTCTGTATGTCAGACTTAGATCTCCCCTCAAAAGCCTGTAGGAGACAGAGTACAGGGATATCTAATCACTGCCCTATCAGAGGCAATCATGAATAAATGCCCTCTGCTCCTTCTCTTACTGGTAACAAAACAGCACAAATTCCAAGCTGGCACCTATGTGTTCCCGTGCTCCATATCTCACCAGGAGCAACATAGAAGTACTAATCACAAGATGACTACTGGGAGGCAGAATGTGGGTTCTCTAATGACCCATGGCCTTGGTCCAGATGTTGTAGACTTTAAACGTAAGGTGGAAAATTGGTAGAATATTCTAAGAATTGAAGTGTGCATTAACCAGTTAGATATGAAAGAGGGGGTAACTCAAGCTTTAGCAATCTAAGGAGAGAGCTGCTGATTTTAAAAGGGCAATATAGATTAGATGTAGGTGTGGACTTAATATTTTGTCTCTATGGAATACAGTAGGAGGGCTAATGAACTGAAATAACTGAAGGGGAAGTGACTTTACAAAATGTTCATTTTTCTCATTCCAACAATAACCAGTGAAACAGGGGAGGCAAGGAATTATGTGGTCATATTAACGTAAGGGACAGGCAGCTTGAGAGATGTGTGACTCACAAGAGAGATAGTTCTGGCTTCTTTCATAGTTTATGTATGCAGTAGAACAATATACAAAATAGAAGAAAGCAATAAAGCAATACAAATTACAAGAAAGCAATATAAACAAAAACAGACTAACCTTTCTCTCATAGCAGGCTATGAGAGAATCTGAGTAACCTATTCCTGTAAAGCCTTTCCAGCTGACATGTCTGTGACAAGCTTAAGGTCTAGATGCCTTTTGAAAGTTAGAATATTAACGCCCTGTGTTAAAATTAATGTGTAATCTTCTATTCATACAGGGTTTTTTTAAATAACTGAAAAATCTAGAACTGATAGTAGATGAAGATGATTGTATTGAAAAAGTGAGAAAACATTTGGTTATAAACCAATCTCAGTTTTACTAATTATTTTCAGCGGTCTTAAGGTTTAATGCATACAGGAATGTGTTAGTCCTCCCTCTGTTTAGTTGTAATCAGAGAATCTGAAAGATGGCATTTTATAAACTAGGTAGCAAGGCAGATATTTCTCTTCAGAAAACAGTGTGATTCCACTTTTGTTTTCATTCTAGCTCAACTTGCCAATCTCTTAATGAGAAATTGTTGTGCCCTGTCTAGCTGCATGCTATGATTTGTCAGTAGACTACAGACAGAACTGTATTTTGTAACTGGCTACATCAGGTACATATTCAGGGGAGAGTTATCTCCATGGAATGATTAGCAGTTGTCCTTAGCATTATGTGGGTTATGTCAGGGGCTTACATCAGATGGTCCGGCCAGCACCCTGGCTATTACATTCTGCACCTGTTAAATGCAGCCCAGTTTATGGTCTGGAAACCAAAGGAAAACAATATAACAGTAGTAAAGCCAATGTAAGACCAGATGTAAAACTAGGGTATGAAAAAGAGCGCCACTGTCTTGGGTAGAAGGTATAAGGGGACCATGGCCAGCAGATCCATTTTTTTTCACACAAAAATGAGGGCAAGGAGCAGATAGTCTGGAGAACGGTCTTTTTGTGCTCTCACACGGGAGTGTTCTCCTCCTTAGGAAAGATGATAGCAGTGCCAGATTGCATGCAGAGCATGAGGACATGAGGGATGGTGCATTAAGAACTGGCACTTCTCCTACTATGCAGAAGCACCAGTTTTCAGAAGGGACCTTTTTTTGTTCTTCCAATGAAGAGATGAGAGGGTGGGATGGGGATGAGGGCAGGAATCTGGTTAAAATGCCAGAGTTATGGAGAGGATATTTTTTTCACTCGAAATGAAAAGCTGGGGAGGTGTGCAGCCAGGTAGGAGAACAGCCCAGGTGCTATAAGAGGCAACAATGCTTGTGCAAAACTACTGAATGCACCCGTAGTACCAAATTAAAGGGATTAGGTGTTTTATCATCAGTATATTTCTAATGTGCAAAATTTGAATACTAAATAACTTCGGACACTGCTACAGCTCAGATTGTTGCATAAAGAAACAGCATTCCAAGTTGTTTCACATTAGTGAAATATGTGGCATGAAAATCATGAAGAAGCTGATGGCAAAACAAAACAAAATGGCTGACAGGATTTATGTCACTGGTTATAGTCCATTGTCAGTCACTTGTAGAGATCAGCAGCCAAGTGCACTGGAAGACCTCAGCAGCTGGCATTCAGATTGCATATGTGTCCAATAAATGCCTTTTAGACAGTAGAATGATTGATACAAACTGGCAGTGGACCTCAGGGAATGCTGTATTTCTCATTTGAACTTGCACCATTGCAGTGAGAAAAAATAAAAGATCACAAGGCTTGAATATAAAAGAGATGGAGAAATATTTGTTAAAGGATATGGCTCCCAGAAAAATATGTGACTCATTTGTAATCATTTCACAGAACTGCAATCACAAATGATTGAAACATCCTAAATGTAAATAGCACTTAGGAGCAAATGCATCACAAGGAAAAAAATGATTTTTTTGGGGGGTGCACCCTGTGACCCTTACTACTTATACATATCAACTCCATGGTTGGACCAAAATGGGAAAAGAGGAAACCTTCCTAGGAAAAGTTGGACAGTTATTCACAAGTGATCACACAAATGAGTCAATCACAAGTGTTTTAAAAGCAAGCCTGGTTCCCAGGATATCAGTTAAGCCACTGAATATTACTACAATGAAAAAGTAGAAAGGTTTCATTCCTTATTATATAAGAACATAGCGTACCATAGTGGTCTATGCAGCAAACTGTGAGAAGCCTCTGTGACCTGCAGAACTGGTAGCAACAAAAGTATGGAGAAGCATAAGTTCATCTCCTTGCAGGTCCCCAGTTAGTAGATCACAATGACAGGTGCATTTACAGTTATCTGGATGAACATTTGACCAATGTTGAATTAATGCATGTTATTTTGTCAGATATTCTCAGGGTTGCCATGCCTTTTTTGGGATCAGGGTTGTTATTTCAGTGGCAAGCTCATTAAGGACCAACTTTTTAAATCTAACCTGTTTAAACCAACTCATCAATAAGGCAATGAGTAAGATGTCCTGGAATGGAAACTACTCCAAAATAATGAAAATGATTCAAAGTTAAGCATTATAGCCAGAATATTTTAATAAATGTAATCCTTTTGGCATTGGCAGATAAACTTTCAACCTCTCTATGAAAAGAATGCTTTTCTTCCATGGCTCAGAATTCGGAATTCCTTCTCTTCAGTTGTGTCATTCATGTGTGCAGTGAGATGACATTTATCAGGAAAGTACTGCAGTCTGCATGTCTTCAGCAGGCTGAAAAAAACAAACATTTTTTTTATTTTTTTTTTTTTTTTAAATGTTTTTCAACTGTCTTCATTATTTCAGTGCATTCAAGAAGCAGAATACACACTGCAGACCTGGTAACTGTGGCATGGAAATTCTGCCAGATTATAACCTTTGCATATGATCTTATAAAAAGTCAAGCTATGTATCACAAACTGAGCTTTTGTAAACTGCTTAAGACCTACACGCTGTATGTTGTGCAGGCCTGGAGTACAGTGATTATTAAAAGCCAGATAAAGCTGTCTGATTTGGGAGGGACTAGTGTGTAGGTTACAGGTATAGATTATGTCATCTACACTTACTGATGTATAGGATAAGGGATCACAGTAAACAGTCAGGATTACATGAGCTGACAGCAACAAAAATATACAGGAAGTAGCACCTACTGGTGTTACATCAAACATCAGAATCAGTTCTCAGACTGAATTTGCAGTTTCTGCTAATGAGATGAGATGTCCTACTACTTTGCAGTCCTCTTGCTTTGTCACTGCACCATTAAGATGGTGGACATGGATTGCATTGCATTGACTATAAATGTAACTATGTACATATAATAAACTGAATTTTGAAATGATAAAAAAGTACTGAAAACTCTGAACATGTCTCTTGGTGGCCACTGCAGAGATGAGTCAAGGCTAATGTTCCCTTTCTAGATGTTTATGCAGTCCTTGAGCCTAGAACACAAGTATAATGTGATATTCCTGTATACCGAATGGCATTTAGTGTTTCACAGGGCTCTCTACAAAGCCCAGACTCTCTGTTTCCTGAACAGACATGTAGTCTGTCACAAGTAGTTGACTATCCAGCTCATCGCAAAACAACAAATCAATGTTTTGTGGTAGGTAACTCATCACATCCCCAAGTATGTGTTATATATACTACATATTTTTACAGCCTAAACCAAAATTCTCCAGCAAAGGTACAAACACTGCAGCAGCAGCATCGGTGCTCTAATTGTCCCAATAAGTTAACGGAGAACACAGCTGGTGAAGTGTAAAACTGATGCGCTAGTGTTCAATGAGTTAATCAACATGTAGAGAAGCTATTTCACTAGTTATTCTGATGACGTATTATGTATACCCCACTTGTCAAACTCTGCAATCTGCGCAAGAGGAGCAAAATTAACAGGTGACCACAGGTTTATCAAAGGTAACGTTATGACTGAAGCCTATTTCAGTGAAAGCCCATTCCTGTGAAAAAGTCTAACCTGCCTTGACCTATTGTGATCTCAGATGTGGTTATAAAAGGTAAGACCTGTCCTTTCCATGGAGGTGGGGGTTATACAGATTTTGCCTTGCATAGCACACTTTTTTTAACCTGCTTCAATGTGCAGTGCCACACAAACAGCATTTTGCCAAAAAGACCTTTCATGGTTAACTATTATAGTCCTTTGCTGAGTTGTAAGATTCACTGGTGACACAGAACTGTTGTGGTAAAACTACTTGTGCAGGAATGTGTCTGTTCTTGTGATTAATATAGATGTAACGCCATCTTATGAAACAGAAACCACTTGTTCTTAATCTTCATTGTTCCCATCTGTAAAACATGCTAATTACTTCACTGTGTCCTGGTATTATTTATTATGTAAATGCTTTCCCAGCGCAGTCTGTATATGGAACTCGTAATGGATTGCAGTAATGCAAAGATGATAAACAACCCTTTCTTGTCAATATACACCAAATAATTCTAAACAGAGAACACAGCGGGTGAAGTGTAAAACTGACATGCTAGTGTTCAATGAGTTACAGCGCTGTTTGTGTGGCAATGTGCAAGGCAAGATCTGTATAGCTCCCACCTCCATGGAAAGGACAGCTCATACCTTTTATAACCACATCTGAGATCACACTAGGTCAAGGCAGGTTAGACTTTTTCACAGGAATGGGCCTTCACTGAAATAGGCTTCAGTCATAACGTTACCTTTGGTAAATCTGTGGTCACCTGTGAATTTTGCTCCTTTTGCTGAACAAAATACTTGTTTATATATGTAAATATATTGTTTCTCTTTTAAAACATGATGTGTATAGACCTTGTGCATGTATTACTGCTTTGTATTTTTAACTGTCTTATGTAACTGATATATTTTTGTCCTACTTTTCAGACAAATGCAATAATTTCTGAAACTGTTTGCGTTATGAAGCTTTTCTCCTCA